>NW_027496309.1:0-203976 GCF_021521415.1 Bidens hawaiensis
CACCAAGTCCAAATTCCTTTGGAATAAGTCTGTGTTAGTGGTTGGTGATATAGGTGGTGATGTAGAGAAAGGTTCATAATCAGGTTGTTCTTGAGTTGTGTTTGGGTTTGAGTAATGAGTTGGGGGTGGTGATTGTGTATGAGGTGGGCTTGAAATTAATGGATCAGTGTGAATTGGGCTAGTGGTTGGTGGTGTTTGTGGTGTTGGGGATAAATGAGTTGATGTCTCAGGCTGGCTCAAGGTTAAGGTTTGAGATGGGGATTGAGTAATTTGGTGTGGTGGAGTTTGTGGTGGTGATGGTATAGATAGGTCAGTTGGTAATGGATTGTGTAATGGGGTTTGTGGTGGTTGATCAGGTTCATCAATTTGCTCCACCTGATCCAGTGCAACATTATCCATGGCTACTCCAGCCCCTCCTTCATCTCCATCATGATCATCATTTCCATCTTCAGAACTATCTTCATCACTCTCATCATCATCTTCTCCTCCTTCCTCCTCTGAGCTTAACTCGGGTATATGCATAATTTCCAAATCATGGTTCAACAACCATTGTAATACTTCATATGGAATGTTGGGATTGTATCGGTTTGCCCTTACTGGATTGGCAATTCTTCTATAAGTGTCTGGATCGTGCAGCTGATGTGTTATACCAATTGTGGGTAGACCCTGTAATTCCCTGTTAAAGATTATCTTTAGGAATCTAGGGTATTGCAGGAATCTATCAACTTCTGCCTTCTTCAAATTCCCAATCATGCCATCAAATTATCATCTTAGAAAAGTTGAAAGGCAGATCATATATAATACCAACAGTGGCATTTGCTAAATCACGACTCATTAGAGTCCATGATCCTTTTCTTGGAGCAAACCTCTATATCACATGGTGAATCAAGAACCTATACAACATAGGAAACATCCCCTTTTGAAATTGTCCATCATGGACAGTTCCCTGATACCCCATTGTCTGCTCAAAGATCCTCATCAAATGATCAGTATTGAAATTAATGTGGTTGTGGTCATCATCACGTAACTGCAGACATCTTCTTATCATTCCTTCTGTAACATGAATCTCATGGCTCGCAACTGTTGCTTCAATTCTTTTCCTATGAATGTCATCCACAAGTCTTGTAGAACGCCAGAAATCTAGGGAATGATTTCTGTAGATGATTGGGCATTCTATGAAAGCAAATCGCACATTGGATCTAGCCATCCAAGAAATCATCCTCTCCACTGGCTCATTGTTGGGAGTGACCTCCAACAGTGCGCACATATTGTGCTTTGGTTCAAAGGCATACTTAGGTTGAACTTCTTCTTCTTCTGCCATATCTGAACAACACAAATAAACATATTCAAAGTGAAATTAGCATAAAAGTTCATTACTTTAAGCAATTTCAAGTTATAAATTTGTAGAAGAAAGAGAGAAATTTTATTAAGAACCTGATCTTCGACAAATTAATAACCTAAAAACACAAAAACAGAGTATTAGTAATTAAGTACATAATCGAAGCCCATTATAGTCTAATCGTTGTCGGAAAACACATTATCAATGCTTACCGAGTCGGAATTAGGGGGCTGATTAAAATTAGGGTTTGTTTTAGAGACGAATACGATAAGTCGGTTAGGCTTCTTTGAGAGTAAGCAGTTGTAGTGGAAGGAGAGAGAGAGAGAGAGAGAGAGAGAGAGAGAGAGAGAAGGAAAATAATGTTGAAAATATCCCTAACTCCCTCTTATATACCTTTTGAAAGTGGGTTTTAAATGCATTTTGTCGTGTAGTGAATTATTGGCTGTCAAACATAATAATCTTATCCACTTTAACACCTTACCCGATAAAAGTAACATGTTAAACTTTGCTCGGAAAATTTTCATTATTAATTGACAAAGTTTACCTGGCATCTTCCACTTACAAACCTTGCTCGGTCAAGTTAACTAATTTAAAGTCAAGTAAAGATGAAGGAAGTTTACTCGAAATACCAGATTTCTTGAGAACTTAATCACAAGATAAACAATCAAGTATAAAATATCAAATAAGCATCCTTGCTAGAAATCAATTAAGATACCCAAATAAATTTCTCAAATATAAATTAAGTAACTCAAACTAGCATACACCTTATCAGAATCAGAAACACATTCAATCGAGCATACTTTGATGAATGGTATGCCCGAGCAACCGTCCTAAGATAGTTTGCCCGAGCAACCTTCTTTACAAAGTATACCCGAATAAACTTTCATAGAGTATAAAGTGTGCCCGAAATGATATCTAGCAGACAGTGTACTCGGAAAGTCAATTTGTGAAATTACCAAGTATATTGAGGGAACAATAGTGTACCCGGAATATAAAGTGTGCCCAGAAGACAAAGTCTGCCCGAAAACACTTGTAATTTTAAAGCCATCATAATCATAAGTAATACATAGCATGCTCGGAATGAAATTAAACATAAAACACCTAAGTGTGCTATAGTCTAAAAATTTCAAAGAGCTTTCTCGGCAATCCTATGTTAGCACTAAGCTTGCTAGGATTAACATATTCAAACATCAGGTATGCTTGTGAACTAAACTAAACAGTGTAGTCTACCCGAGAAAATTCAAATCATCAAATCATACCCGAAAAAGACAAACTTAGATAAAAACAACTAAGTGTGCCCGGAAAGGTTAAAAAGCATAATACCTTACCCGAAAATACATATTCAATCATAAGCAATCAGGCTTGCCCGGAAAGTGACTAATATAGTACCTCTACCCGAAAAGTATCAAATACTTCAAAGCATGCCCGAAAATAGTAAACTTAGATAAAAACATCTAAGTGTACTCGGAAAGGTTATTAAGCATTAAACCTTACCCGAAAATACATATTCAACTGTTTTGTGCCCTGAAAGGTTAGAGAACATCAAACCTTACCCGAACTTACATATTCAACCTATTAAAGGCAAAATGCAACACTGTTTGACTTAAACCACTTGTCAAAGACTTTTCTAAGTTATGTATCATTTCAGATCATAGTTTAAGAGCAAATGGTGCATTTAGAGATCAAATTTCAGTTATGTTTCACTTCAAAACAATTTCTTTTATAAACTGAAAAGATCTCAGGAATGGGATCATATTGACTAAGTAGCTTTCTCAATACTTCATTCTCAGCATTATTATGACTACAAAGACAGGTCAACAGCAGGTCTAGACTTAACATGATTTTCATCTCTTTGGTGATATGATTAGGTTTCAATTAAGTTGCAGAAAATTTAATGGATAACACATGTTGTGTTCTGATGCTCCTTATCTATCCTCAAGGCTTATTTGGCTTTATCCAGATCACCCCAATTTGACTTTGACCCCCTGGTTTTGGTTAAAACTTTTAATGACAGAACATAGTTTTGAAATTTATAAGATATTTCTTTTCAAATCTACAAACATATGTGACGTTGAACGTTGGACTTACATGCCACGCAAATCGGACTTACAGGCCTTTCATTTAGGATGTTTAAAGGACTTATATGATTGCCTACACCCTTGTAGTTCTGTTATTAACCCTCATGTTTGTATTTTTTCCAATAAAAATATGTGAACATTTATCAACTTTTAGTTGATTAAATATTTGAAATTAAGTAGTTCACAGCTGTTCTTTGTCATGCATTTTAAGATGATTCATTTTGGGTAACCAAAGACCAACAGGCTTGTGTATGACTGGATAATCACTTTTCTGCCTATCATTTGAAAAGATTTATCTAGGAACATGCATAGACAACAATGTAACTCCACATAAATCTTAGCATTTTTCTTTATGTTTATATCACCTTAGATTTTACATATCATGAGAAAGCAACCATACATGTTAATGACTGTACTATGAGTCCATTTAGCCTAATAAATCCATATGATTGGCTAAGTAGTCAAAGTACTATCATTTCCCAATTATATTAAGTTTAATATTCAATCACCCCAATGTCTCTTAATTGGCAGGTAAATGGCTATTCTGTTTGACCACAAGTGGTCAACAGGACCAAACATACATTGTAAATATATGTCCTTTCAAAGTCAGAGCTATTGACATAGTTTTAAGTGAAGGAATAGAAAACAAGTTATAATTGCCCCAAATGCTTTCAGTTTTCTGGTTAATGGCTATCCTTTTAATCTTTGCAGATTACAGGACCAAACATACACAAGTGTATGTCCTTCCAGCTGGGCAAATGAAATAATTTTCAGCAAAAATAACTTCTTGAGACTTTTCATTGAAAAATCCTTCTTTTAAGCTTCTATAAAGCTTGAACTGAATAGTATTATCATATCTCTACACCATTAACAACTTGCTCATGTTTTGATCAAAATAAAGTGATTATGCAAAAATTCATTTGATGATTCATTTGAAACCTTTAAATTTGACATAAAGACATATTTTGACATAAACAGTTGTAACATATTCACATCTTAATCATTTTCAACATAATTAAAATAGGCAGACATTTTCAACATTCATAGTCTATCCTATTCTAATATCATCTAAATGATCAGATAGCACACATATTCAAGCAATCATAATCAAGTGATTACTCATGACATCAGATAAGCATTTTATTATCATAGACAATTCAAACTACTTATCATAACATCAAAACAGTTAACTGATAATCAATCATTAGCATCAATGACACATATAATCATTTAAGCACTAATCTTTAACATCAAACAAGTAACATATTCATAACATATTCATTCAATATTCAAAGTATGTGTCTTCAATCAAGTGTAGTCAATTATCACATAGAGACACACACTAAACACATATCCTCAATCGGACCTCATCTGAGTTGATCATACCCAGAGCTTTCAAAAGAAAGTTGAATCTGGTTCTGTCAAGTGGCTTGGTGAATAGGTCAGCCAATTTGTCACTTGTGTCAACTCTCTGCATTTCAATCAAACCTTTTTCACTGCAGTCTCTTATGAAGTGATGTCTGATTTCAATATGCTTAGTATTTGAATGTTGGACATGATTCTTAACAGTAAAATATGCAGCAGTATTATCAATGAGAATAGGGGTACTCAGAAAATTCAAACCATAATCCAACATTTGATTCTGTATCCATAGAACTTGTGCACAGCAAGCAGATGCAACAATGTATTCAGCTTCAGCAGTTGAGATTGAGACAGTGGTCTGCTTCTTGCATTGCTATGACACTAGCCTTTCACCCAAAAATTGACATCCACCTGAAGTTGACTTCCTGCTCATGTTATATCCATCATAATCACTGTCTGTGTAGGCAATAAGGTCAAAAGATTGGTTCTTTGGATACCAAATTCCTAAGTCTGGTCTACCCTTCAAATATCTAAAAATTCTCTTAATAGCATTCATGTGGGAGACTTTTGGACTTGCTTGGAATCTTGCACAGACACATACAACAAACATGATATCTGGTCTTGAAGCAGTAAGATACATCAGAGACCCAATCTTTGCTCTGTATTCATGTTCATCTACTGGCTCCCCCTTTTCATCAGCTACCATCTTTTCCTTTGTATCCATAGGAGTTGAAGCAGTCTTCAAATCATTGCGTTTGAATTTGTCTAGGATGTCCTGCACATAGTTAGACTGGTAGATGAAAATCCCATCAGCCTTCTGCTGAACTTGCAATCCAAGAAAGAAGTTCATTTCCCCCATTGAACTCATGTTGTATTTGGATTTCATTACCCCTTCAAACTCCATGCACATTTGTTCATTTGTAGAACCAAAGATGATATCATCAACATAGACCTGTAATAGCAGCAAGTCTGATCCCTTTCTTTTATAGAAGAGTATCTTGTCAATGGCTCATCTTTTGAAACCATTTTCAAGAAGATGATTTGACAGCTCATCATACCATGCTCTAGGAGCCTGATGCAATCCATAAAGGGCTTTGTTTAGCTTATACACCCTGTTTGGATACATTGGATTCTCAAAACCTAGAGGTTGAGCAACATACACCTCTTCATCAATCTTCCCATTTAGAAATGCAGACTTAACATCAAGCTGGAACACCTTCATGTTCTTTGAGGCAGCATATGCAAGGAATATCCTGATTGCCTCAGGTCTTGCAACTGGTGCAAAGACTTCCTCAAAGTCTATTCCTTCCTTTTGAAGGCATCTCAGTGCCACACGTCTAGCCTTGTTCTTAATCACAATACCCCTCTCATCCCTTTTGTTTCTGAAAACCCATTTTGTGCCAGTTGCTGATATGTTCCTTGGCCTGTCAACAAGATCCCAAACATGTAGATCTCTGAATTGTGCCAGTTCCTCCTACATTGCCTCCACCCAACTACTGTATTTTAGTGCTTGAACAATGTTCTTTGGTTCTATTTGGGATAGAAAGCAGGAGTATAAATAGATGTTTGCAGATTCAGAATGACTTCTAGTAACTCTTTCATTAATATCTCCAATGATGTTTTCTGAAGGATGATTCTTTTCAACATAAAGAGTTTGAACTATCATATCTGCAGATATATTTGTGTCAAGATTTGATTCACTGAGATCTGGTTATTCAATGATCAATTCTGTTTCAGCATCATGAAACTCTGGTGCTTCTTCTGTGTGTTGTCTTGAAGTACATGCACAATTGTTTCCAATATTCAAGCTTTCAAACAAATGTTGAAATCTTGTAGTAGTCACATCTTCTTCATTTGTTTAGTTGCTTGGGGTCTCCTCGGTCTGAACTTGATCATTCTCTACTTCTTGATTGACTTGATTGAGCACTGCATGATCTTGTTCTTGGTCAACAATGTCATTTGAGATACCCTTGATAAATGTATAATCCTTTTCTTTGCTAGCAAACTTCTTCCATAACATTTATATGTCCAATATTTTCTTCTTTTTCTCTTCAAATACACGGGTCTTGTAGAATGAGTCATCAAAGTCTTCAGAGTAAATCTTGAAAGACCTTATCAATTTTTCATGATCAAATAGCCATGCTGCTCCATCAACTGTGTTGAACTGATTCTCATTAAAGATGATGTCAGATGATTCAATAACAATCATATGGTCTTTCACATATACTCTGTAAGCTTTTGAGTGTGTTGAATATCCAACAAAGAAACAATCCAAGGATTTAGTTTGAAACTTGTTTAAGTAATCCATAGTGTTCAGAAGAAAACATTTGCATCCAAAGGGCTTGAAGAACTTGATATAAGGCTTTCTATTGTTGAATTTCATATGGTGTCTTGTTATGCCTTTTGTTGACAAGTACCCTGTTCTGAACGTAGCAGGCAGTATTGATAGCTTCAGCCCAGAATGTCACTGGTAAATTTGCATCTGCTATCATGGTTCTTGTAGCTTCAATAAGTGTTATGTTTCTTCTTTCTGCAACACCATTTTGTTCAGGAGTTCTAGGAGCTGAGAACTGCTGAAATATTCCCTTTTCTGTGCAGAATTCTTCCATAACTCCATTTTTAAACTCTGTACCATTGTCATTTCTCTTTGTTTTAACTTTCTTATTCAGTTTGTTCTCAATCATTGTAACACAGCCCTTAATCAACTCTAGGGATGGCAATGAAACCCGAACCCGATGGTAATACCCGAAACCCGACATAAATGGGACGCGTAAAACCCGTCCCATTAGGGTTTGGGACGGGTTTGGGTTTGGTTTTGATATTTTTCATTGGTTTGGGACGGGTTTGGGATTTCTAAAATACCCGGTTACCCGACCCGATTACCCGACAACATTAACCCATTTACCCGATTATATACTCGACTTAACTTATATTATTATTATTATTATTATTGCTAAGTGTAAACCTCAGTATCAATAAAAAATCAAACAACAATACAACATACATAAATTCATATGAAACTTGTTTTAAGCCAGTTATTAGAGATTTTTTATGATAAATATCATTATTCATTTGTTATAATCAATTTGTTATAATTTGTTAAAACCCGATTGATACCCGATGGTTTTTTGATTGGGCATACCCAAGGGGTACCCGAAACCCGACGGGTTTGCCCGATACCCGACGGGTTCGGGACGGGTTTGGGATGAGTTTTACTAATCGGGTATGGGTTTGGGATTGCCTAAACCCGTCCCAAACCCGACCCATTTCCATCCCTAATCAACTCTGCTGTGTGACATTCGTGACAAAACGAGGTATATTATATTCACTATGTAACAAGTAAACGATAAATCGGTTAATTCGTAGTGCTTAAACGAGTAACCGACCGATACTAATTATGACCCGTATACATACTGAGGGGTCATATACAAGTTATATATATATTATAGAGGCTAACATATTGATATTTAGTCCCTAGTATTGGACAATTGGTAAGCTACATTTGGGGTTTAGCCCCCGAAGTCAGGAGTTTGGTTAATTCAACTGGCCCTGTAACTTTCGAAAATGCCGTGTTACAAGCTGGCATTGTAACTTCTGATTTGATTAGAAGTGGTGCGTTAAGAATGCCCGGGGAATCTTCTGGAATAAAACGAACCAATTATGGAGTGGGAATACAAGAAAGACAACAGAATAAATGTGCGCGCCTTGCAATACAAAATTACACTATGATCAGTTCCGATGTGAAGCAAGATAAGTATAACGGGCCTTTGCCTAGATGTGGAAAATGTGGTTATCATCATGTTGGTGAATTTCGGACCAATGTGTGTCACAAATATGGGAAAGTGGGATACTATGCCCAAAATTGTAGAACCGTTATGAATACTATAAATCCACCAACCCAACTCCAGGACTCACAACTACCCCAACCGCAACCAACACGACAACAACCAGTCTACCAAAACCAAACCATAATAAACCGTAATGCCTGTTATGAGTGTGGTAGTGTGAAGCACATCAAGAAAGACTGCCCTAGATTGAACCCAACTGCGACGGGAAGACAAAGGCAAGGACCGACATCGACGTCTAACTCGACTAGGGGTCAAATATTGTGAATAAACCGGATAGAACAAATGTAGTAACAGGTACGTTCCTAGTAATGCCTAATATACTTTAGTTTATTTATTACGGACACTGATAGACGTTTTGTCCCTACAAGTTATTACCTTGGAAAATATACCGTCTAGTAAAATAACAATTCTGTATACTATAGAAACCACCAAAAGTAAGACTATAAATACTAACCATATTACTCGAAAAACTACCCTCTTAACCTAAATAACTAGCTATTCCCTATCGATGCACTCCTGGTGGAAGTGAGGAGTCATTGTGTAATAGTCAGTATGGACTAGTTAATTGAGTTCAAATGAAGGTTATATATAGAAATAGAACTGCTATACTGCCTCTTCTAGATAAAGAAGTGATCCCGTACACGGAACAAAACCTAGTATCCCAATGATGAAACACGGATGAGGAAAACTATACTATCCATAACCGAAACTTGAACTTTAAACTTTTATAGCCTTAATAACTGAGTGATGAACAAGGAAAAGTCAGGCCAGATGTTTGGATAAACTGAGTACTAGTATAAAGATGCAAGCGAAATCTATGAAGGAATCATAGGCTCATGTGTTGTAAAGTGTGCACTATTATAAGTTCTGGGGGAATACTAAAGATCCTCGGAGATGCTACAACAATTCGAGATACCCCATTGGAAGTGGGAAAAAAACTAAAATAGAACCCTTAATATGTGTTCCTTAAACATCCCAAGAAAGCAATTCAAGCTGAATGATAGTTCCCTGACTAATCCACTCCAAATACCTTCTTCTGATTTGTAACAACTATCCAACTGAAAAACTCGCCTTAACAAAATCTTACTCTTGGTGAATTGTGTATGAAATTTTAGATCCCTAATTGGCCTAAGCACGGTCTATAATCCTCTATAAAACAATCAAATCAAATAAACTATTCAAACAATAGAGGAAAGTGAGACAAGTAATTTCAATCCTCGTACATTAACAGTCATCATAATATTATACAAGTGGTAATATACTATATTATACGAGCAAGAATGTAACTCGCCATCTTATTAAAATTGAAAAAAGTTGGTGACATCCAAAATACAAAATCCGATTCGATTCCGAGAATCATAAATAAAGCTCGTAATATTAATAACAAACTGAAAGCCGCCTAAGGCTAACAAGAGGGCTATACTGAGAAATTCGAGAAGTTATCAAATTTTGAAAGTTGTTAGTTGAGTTGAGGAACGGCGAGTTGATTCTAAAATATATAGCATTGTACAAAATTGCCTTAAAGTTAACCCCATAACGTATTAACCAAAATTATTTCACTCCCGATATTTCATATATCGAATCAAAACGAGTGCCTTACTGACAGGGCAGAATTAGTATTATTTGAAAACTTTTATACAACTAAACTCTATAAAGAGACTCGTGAAAATTCTGAGCGGGGAAAATCAAACAGTTGCGACACAATAAAATCTCATTGAATAAAATTCAGTGAAATCCACAACGGGGAGTCAAACGTGTTCGGAAACAGAAAAACGAATTCCGAAACAAATGATTATAAAATTTTTCCCAAAAAGAGCATATTTGGCATATTGAATTTCGGGGACGAAATTTCTTAACTGGGGGAGAATGTGACATTCGTGACAAAACGAGGTATATTATATTCATTATGTAACAAGTAAACGATAAATCGGTTAATTCGTAGTGCTTAAACGAGTAACCGACCGATACTAATTATGACCCGTATACATACTGAGGGGTCATATATGAGTTATATATATATTATAGAGGCTAACATATTGATATTTAGTTCCCAGTACGTTTAAAACTCTTTAAACGAAAAAGGTTTCGTTTATCGATACGCTATAAGCTTAAACGTAATCGTTAATATCAAAACGAGCATTGTAGCATCCGTGAAGCCGAAAAAGATTTATAAAACACTTATATGACATGTTCTAAGCAATCCGTGAAAATATTTTGGATTTTTACAACGAATCAGTACGTTTTTCTTATTTTACAAAAAGAAGCTGAAAAACACTCGTTTTCGCGTTGGTTTTCGCACTCGAACTAGTTTTCTTGCGAAAAACCGAACCGAACTAAATTTTGGACCGACTTTTACGCGTGGCACGAAAAACGAGGCACCATTGGGCCAAAAAGAGGCCCAATGGGCCCTTGTTAATTGCGGCCGCAAGAAGGGGGATGGACCCCCCTTTGTATAGCTTGTTAAATAAGCTAGGACATAAAGATATAAGTTATACCAAATACAACCTAGAAACCTCTCAGCTGTGTTCTTCAAGTTTCAGCCAAAGTTTTTAGGTAAACCATCTAATTTTCATTGATTTCATACTTAATTAACATAGTTTAAACATGAAAAATTAGTTCTTGATTAGTTTTAAACATGTTTAACCATACAAAAACCATAAAAATCAAGTAAAACCATGTTTTGATGTTAAACATGTTTACAAACCAGGAACATATACTTTTTTGGTCAAAAACGCGGATTAGAACATGAATACGACGTTTTTACGGTTTGAAAGTTCGGTTTGAACCCAAAACTGAAACCCTAATTATCAAGGCTGTCACATGGATGATTTATGCTTGGTTTGATGTTATATGATATATAGATACACTGAGTTTGCAACCCGAGACCCGGAGAGTCGTTTAAGCTAGCAAAACTCATCAAAAACCGACAAGGTAAACCCGTAACACTCGTTTAAGGGCTGTTTAGTATTAGGTTGTGACGTGATTGTTGTTAGCTTGTGAAAATTTACAGGGACATTAGGTATCATATAAATGAGTCCCTGTTCAAATTTGGTAATTTTTCGAAAAACGGAGAATATTTGGTGAATTTATTTCCGTTTATGAGCGTTTATTTGGGAAAAATAGCTAAACATATTGAAAAAATTATGAAATTTGGTTTTAAAGATTAATATGTGATGGTAAGATCATTGGTAAATTTGGGGATCATTGGAAATGCCTAAGAATGGTTTGTGCAATTATGATTTAACCGAATTTTAACAGCCGAAAAACGCACAAAAAGGCATTTTGTCAAAAGAGTTAGGTTCTGGAGATTTTGCAGGGGCTATGTAATAACATTGATGCCATTTGTAAAAATTATCGGATTTTTCGGAGGTCGTTTTATATAAACGGGCCATTTATTACACGATTATAACCTATTAAATGAATTTTTATAAATAAATAATTAATCATAAAATTTCTGAAAATATTTTTATAAAATTCTCCATGTTTTAATGTATTTTTACAAAAAATTTACATAAATTATATATAAGTACATATTTAGTTATGATTAATCAAAGATTTAAATTATAATTGTTTTAACGAAACCGGCAGTTTTGTGTTTAACGGACTGACTGGTATGTCAAAATGTCAAAAGTGGTCAAATATCATATTTTTGAATGAAATTGATAAAAACGAACTTTTTACGAGAATTCCGGACAATCCGGATAGATTGTGCGCGTTTCTTCTTAAATCAAACTGAATAAACGGAAACGGACCTCGAGGCTAATCCGGTACCCCAGTATGTGATCCTTCTTTATAACTTAATCATTTTATTAACCAATACATTTACCCAAGCTTATTTTCCCATAACTGTTTTCTGAACACGTAAACGAACAACTTGGCCCAGCTGGGAAAACGGGAATCTGAGCCAAGTTCAGTTTTAAGTATTAGATATTAAACAACATCACAGCCTAAGCCTATTACCACTTTCTGGGCGTACCAGCTATACCCAGATTAGTTATACAGCCCAGTTTAATACTGAGATTATAATAATATTAAAATATTAATATTATTATAATATGGACTATAGGGACTAACTGATAGCAAGGGAAACGAACCCCGTGCTGATCTCGCACTGAGTGCCTACAAAACCGTGAGTTTCATGACCCCACTCTTTAAACTATTTTACGAACTTTTGGGGTGGAAAGCATGTTTATACACGTTATTTATCTAAACACGGATCAGGATATAAAATATCTGAACATTTATATATGAAAAGTCCCTACAAACGTAATGACTGACTATGTGCTGATGAAAGATGATTATTATCGTTGATTGATATATTGAGTGGAGATAATACGAATTACAAAACATAATGAAATTACACGTGACAGCATGTTTATACAAAGACGTTATGTAATGTTAAACATAACTAATTTGGGAGACAACGTGGTCTGTAATGGCCATGGGGATAACGTGGTCTGTGATGATTATGGGGCTGTTGTGGGCAGAAGGGGGGCCAAAATAGCAACAAACTAAAGTTGAGTATGGCCTATGAGCCAAGTTCTGCTGCAACTTATTAAACGAACTAACTTGATTATGACATGAATGTTAAGAAAATAATGTGATTATGCGTATTGTGGGCGGATGGGGAGCCACAGTATTTGGTGATACGTGATAAATACTATATGTGTATATGTGTCTATATACATGCTATTTGATTAGCCGTAGGAAATAATATGTGTAGAATGTACTAATTATTTGTGTGTACACTATATAATGTTTGAGTTTACATGGAATCATTGTGGGTGGAAGGGGGACCACAGTGGTTGATGTTAACGCGGAACCGTTGTGGGCGGAAGGGGGGCCACAGTGGTTGAGTTTATGTGGAACCGTTGTGGGAGAAAGGGGGTCCACAGTGGTTGGTTAAACACGGAAATTGGAAACAGGTAGTACGAACAAACAATCACGATTTTACCGAAATTTCAAATTTATATTATAAACCTACATGTGTGCATATGCACACACAAGGATATGGCTGTACATATTTATACAACCGTAAATACATACTTTTACATACGCGCGTACATACAAACTATGACTGTATGGTGCGCAGAACTGATTTCGTTAAAACTTATGAAACTCACCAACTATTCGTAGTTGACCTGTTTTAACATGCTTTTCAGGTAATCAGATATGAGAAGTAATTTCCTGTGCGTTACGTGTCTGATTGGTGATTGATGTCGTGAGCATTTAAGTTAGAAGTAAAGTGATTGAAGAACAGGTTTAATTGTATCACCTAGTTTGTAAAAGATGTTAGAACGATGTAATATATTGTAAATTAGTTAGTAATGTTTCTTTATGAACAATGTATTTAATACCAGGTGTATCTGTTGCATTTCCGTTTTACGCTTCCGCAATTCGCTTAACGGGGTGTGACAGAAGTTGGTATCAGAGCAATTGGTTATAAAGAATTAGGTTATCCCATAGGATACCTATAATATAACCGTAGGCTCGATTATCACTGGGAAAGTTAATAATGAGTAACGATAGATACTGATGGATGCCGGGATGAACTCGAAGGGCAAGTGAGTTATTATGGTCCGCAACGTAATAACACACTTGCTTGTACGAGGGAATTCGGGGAGAAGTCGCGGAACATATTGATAGGTAAAAATTGCAACATACGTGCATAAATGTGATGTGAAGTATATATGACATGTGTATACGTGCTTATCTGAGACGAGATATAGGGTTACGTGTACGTACGGTACTACGGATGACATTGAATCTTATCATAACCAATATTATATTCGGTTATAATCACTATTAATTCCTATTCTAATCAAAATTATATCTTACCAAAATTAATATTATATTTTATTGTAATTAATATTATATCTGTTCATAACAAATAAAATATTTTATTTCTGCCCTAATTAATAATATCTTTTGTGCGGATCTAAACTATCGAAAAACATTCTCTTCTGATTAGCGTTTGCACCGAAAGATGTGAGTAGTTTTACAATTGATGAAGAACCGGTGTTGCCCGTGAGTGAGAATACAAGAATGCTTCAATAAGTTTAAACTAAATCTGGTGATGTGACGGAACCACAAAAGGGGCTTAATATATAAGGCCCGGGAACGAACCGTTGGAGGTGTGACTTACAGATAATAATTTCAAGAAGACATATATATATATATATAATACTCCACATTTTGAATCCAATCCTATCTTATAAACTGGTTCCTTTGACATTAATCTAAATATTTTCCGGTCATCATTCCAATTTGTTGTTCAGAAACAAACACCATCCCTAGGGGATATACCTAGTGATGAGCCCGATTTATCAAATTATAAATATAATAATTACCAAAACTGAGTTTTCAATTATAATATGAGCAATCGTTACTACCAGTACATATAATGTACTAATAATATTTCAAAAAGAAATATTAATAATAGTAATTTTCCTTTACGTATCACCAGTACAACTAACTCTGATGAACCTCCCTAACTAGCAAACTCTTCGAACCATCTATGAAAGACAACCTCCTACCTCTCCTATATTTTGCTATTCCAATTGGTTATTATAGGAGAGAAATCTCATGCTCACGAAATGATGACGTGCCCCGACTGGAATGGAACCTACTTACCTCCAACTAGTAAACTACTACTTTTATTAAGTCCGACATGCCTACGAAAACTGAATGACCTGGCGAAAGAATATATTTTACGATTGTAGTTAACAAACATTCAGAAGTCAGGTGGAATGTACACGTGCATTCCCATTATAACGTACTGATTAAACACGTAATGAGCAAATATCTACCTACAGGAGAGACCGAACAAAAACAGCTTCCCAATAATGGGATCGTATAGGAACAAACCAGTGTGATATATACGTGTTAATTGAAATACCTGATTACTTGTTATTGTAATTCCATTTGTGATCATTAGTGTATGTGAATTTTGTTAATTGTTGGATAACTTGTTATTGTTATAGAATGGTCCCGAAGAAAGTAAACATGTTGTCTGAGGCAGATATAGCCGAGATGATCGCTCGACAACTACAAACAGTACTTGTGACAATAACAGCACAATTCGCTGCTGGTATCCATACAACTATGAATACAAATCAAGTGCCGAACGCTAACGCGGCCGTAAATACTAATCCCCCAACAAATACTAATACAACCACAAATGCTCCCCCGATAAATACTGATACTATCACAACTAATACTCCCCCGTTGAATACCAATATTACTTTCAATAATGATAATCTCCTACCGAACTTGAACAATAGTTGTAACAATCAAAATCCCCCGCAACACGGATATCAACTTAAGAACTTCATGCTATGTAAACCTATGGAATTTAGCGGTACTGAAGGACCAAATGGACTGGTAAACTATTATATCTTGAATAATTCGCTTAACGGGGTGTGACATACAGTCTCATCCTTTGTACTCAGGAAATAAATCCAAGTATATCTTGAATAATCATCAATGATCACCAAACAATATCTTTTCTTCCCTATACTTGGCACACTCACAGGACCAAAAAGACCCATGTGAAGTAATTCAAGTACTTGATCAATTGAACTGATGAGCTTTGACTTATGAGTTGACTTGTGTTGTTTGCCCTTTTGACATGAACTGCAATGTTCTTCCAGTTTGAACTCTCTTGTAGGTAAGCCAATGACGTGCTCACCCTTAACAAGTTTTTCAGATTCACATGACATAGTTTCTTGAGCCACAACTTAGACTCATTTTCAGTGGCTTTGGAAACAAAACATGTAACACCCCTTGAAACAGCTTCCTTCATGTTGAGCTCATATAGGTTGCCATTTCTAGGTGCCATCATCATAATCATTTCAGGTGGGATAACAAATTCAGGTTTTAAGATGAAACAGTGTGAGTCATCAAAACCAACTTTGTATCCCTTATCACACATTTGTGATATGCTTAGCAGGTTGTATTGTAAGCTTTCAACATGGAACACATTATCAAATGAAACTTTTCCATTTGTTAAAATTCCTTTCCCAACTACCTTTCCACCATTTTCATCACTTCCAAATGCCACAGGACCTTCAAACTTTTCTTCATAATTAACCAGTGACCTCTTGTCACAAGTCATGTGCCTAGAACATCCACTATCCATGTAACATATGTCATTCAGTGGAGTGGACTGTTCCTGAGATGATGAACCAACTTCTTTTTCAATCAGGGCCATGAAAGCCATATTTGCCCTCTTGATGTCATCTGCAATGTCTTCTTCATTATTACTCCAATCAAAATTACCCTCATGCTATGAAGTTACAGCCACATTTCCTTGATTTCTGGGTTGATTTTGGTTGGTTGGAACTGAATTGTTTGGAACAGTTTGAAGATTCTGATTGTTGTTCCTTTGAAATCCTTGATTTTGTGGCACAACCTGTTGATTATTGTTCATTGGAGGCTGTTGGAAGTTGTTGAAGTTGGGGTTAGGGTTATAATTTTGGGAGTTGTTGTTACTGAAATTGTTGTTCCTTGAAGTCTGTTGAAACTGTTGATATTGATGCTGCTGATTTCTTGGTTGATTCTGGTATTGGTTCATCTGAAAGTTTCTTGGCATGTTGCATTCTCTCGAAAAGTGACCAGGTTGTTGGCAGTTATAGAAAATGGCTTTTGACTTGTCAAAACCAATTCTTTCATTTGGTCCTGATAGAAGAGATCTACCAGTCCTGTTATATAGCCTTTTGCTTCTGAGTGCCATAGCTGCTTGCCATTTCAAATCCATGTCTTCCAAATCATCTGCATCAATTTGTTCCAAATCATCTTGAACAATGCTTGTATGAACCATGTTCTTTGCAACAAAAGCATTATAAGATTCAGTGAACATTGAGAACAGACCATGATAATCTGATCCATGACTTCCATTGCCACCAACAAAAGGTGTATGTCCACTAGCCATTGAGGCTGAATCATGTTCTTCCAAGAGTAGGACATTAAACCTCTGCTGATTTTGTGAGTTTCTTGAACTACCACCAACAAAAGCCTTAGGTGTATCAACACCATGCTCATTTGGTTATTCAATGATGGGAATCTGTTGCTGGTTTTTGGTTGACAAGTTCCCCATAGGTGCAATGAGAGCATTAGTTACTTGAAAACATGGCTTCTCTTCTTTGATCATTTCATTCTCAATCATTTCTATTTCTGCAACTTGAAGGAAGCATACTACATCATCCACCTTCAAATCATTGAAATTTGGCTTCTGAAGGATGAACTTGCATGCAGTATACCATTCTTTGGGCATTGAATTGAGCAGTTTAGTGATCAGATCAAAATCTGTCATGACATAATCAGTTGTCCTCAACTCATTCACAATTATATCAAATATACAAATAATCCAAAGATACAAAATTATATCAAGTTTATAACATTTGAAAGTTCAAGGTTCATTGTGTAAATAAATTTTAAAATTAATTCATATATATTTATAAAGTACAGGGGCCATTAAGTAAATTTGATTTAAAATATAATATTATAATAATAATAATCCCAACCCACCAGCCCTCCCCCCAAATCACGTTTTTCCGGCTCCGGCCGAAATCCGGCGACCGCAAACAATTCCGGAGACCTTAATTAGGCCGTAAATCTCTTTCTTTGACCAAGAAAATTATATCAATAAGTTTCTCCGCAAATTATAATCCATAATCAAGAATAATAACACGTAATAACAACCAATAATTGCCGGATTAATCGTATAACCGCCGGATATTATTCAAAATCATTAAACGACCAATTACTCGTCCTACGCTCCAATTGACATTATAAATAGGACCCTAAACATCATCTAAACTTGCACCAACCTTCAATCCTCTCTCTAAAACTCTTTAAAATCTTTAATCGGCTCGTGTTAGTCGGATCTCCGGTGAGCTCCGTTCACCATTTTTCCGACACCAATCGAGGTAAATAATATATGGTTTCAATCATTTTAAGCCACAAATCAAAACCCCTAACTTTAAATTTACAAACATGGAGCGGATTAAGCAATTTGAATCCTAGGGTTTATTAGTGTAGAAGATGAAGTTTTAAAATTGTGTTTTATATATTTTTTTCAGAATTAAAACAAGTATTAGAGTTGGTCTAGTGGTTAAGGTTGTGTGTTGTGGTCATGGAGACCCGGGTTCGAACCCGGGTCACTACATGTTTTTTTTTGTATTTTAGTTTAAACCTTTTTTATTATTATACTAAATTACATATATTTTTATAAATCAAATAGAAATTGTTATAAGTTATTTTGTTAGCTTTTCATTCAAAAACCAACCTACCGAAACCCGCCAACGCTCATTAAAACCTGTAAATTAAATATATAAATTTATATATGTATTCTTGACGTAAACTTTATATGTAACATCCCGTTTTTCGGGTTCTGGTTAATAAATGAAATATGAGTTATTATGAGTCGGGCTAGTGTTGGGTTAAATGGATATGGGTTATGGACTTGGGCTATGAAAGAAAGAGGAAAGGACCATGGGCTTAAGCCCACGATCCATAATTATATAAGTCTTAAATGCCCATTAATCATTCATTTACACATATCCCTTACACCTCCCAAAAACACACACGTAAGCTCTCTCTCTCTAGCCGAAATCACCAAGGAAACCGATCCCGATCCAAGGTAATGATACTATGATCTTGTATGAGCTTTAACAGATAGATATAGTCACGAAACGACGAGCCTACACCGTTAAACCGTTTAAGTCACGAGATCCGGGTGGAATCGGGTATAAACCGAACCTATGATGAGCTTAGGGGTTACCCTGGCTCAGATCTGGATCGAACGGGACGAAAAACTGTGAAAAACGAGTCCAGCGAATCCGCGGTTTTCCGGCGGCCTTCCGGCGGCGGCGCCGGAAAAGTTAATACGAGGTTAAGGATGTCAGGGAATGTTCTGACATTCCCTGACCTAACCCTAGTTCGCTATGGGGACTTAACGAATTGAAGGTGATTCGTTGGTTGATTCGCATAAGGGAGCACAACGAACTAGCTCTAGTTCGTCTATGATTCGTTAAGGGAAAAGGGTAACGAATTACCCTTGATTCGTTATGATTAGTTCGTTAAAAGAAATAACTAATTAGAAGGTCCAATTCGCTACTTGGACTGGTTCGCTATATGGACTGATTCGTTAATGAGTCTAGTTCGTTAAGGGTTCAATTCGTTATAGGAACCAGTTCGCTAGGATAATCCAATTCTCTATGAACCAGTAACGAATTAGAAGTTTAACTGAATGACAGAATGGTCCCTGGACTTAGAAAAGAATGATTTAATTACAAAGAAGCCCTTGGACTTTTAAGTAGCAAATTATCTAATGATTCAAAATCATAATGGAAAATGTGATAAGACAGTTAATTGAAATAAAATTTTTCCAAGCTGACCTGGCAGCTCGAACCCAGCCAGGGGCTCTGCCCCTTGGACCCTGCTAGGGGCTGCCGCCCCTACAACCCCGCTGCCAGACCCCGTTCGTTGAGGGTAATAATTAAACTAGAAAGACGATATGTTTAGTGATAGTTTATTGATACGTATAATTATTATACAGTTAGTCGTGCACAACTCAAGAAGGGAATAACCGTGAACGGTGAGCGCAACCGCATTGAGGTGAGTTTCTAACCCCACTTCCTTGTTATGTTTTCGGGGCTGTGTGCATACTTTATGTTATAGTTAATACACTTACCTTAGGTGGTAAGTGTATGCCTTGTATGATTTATGTATGATGATTGCTTGACGGTGCGTGAACGATCTTCGGATATTGCGTGTGCCGTCAAGTGGTAGTTAAAGGTATGATTGATATGTATGATGTATGAATGACGTATGTATGAATATAAATGATGTATGAATGATGTATGTATGAACACATATGATGTATGAATAAGGTTTGTACGATATGTTAATGGTACGTGAACGCTCTTCGGAGATTGTGTTGGGTTTTATACAAGATTATCAAAGTTCAAGTTAACCATATTTAACTAGAAAACGCAACGGAAGCTAGGATTTTAAAACTTGTTATGAACATACCATTATGTTAAAATCAAAACCCAATGAACAAGGATCAAAATTACAAGAACAAAATGCTCACAAAATGTAAATTGTACCTCTTCTACCTTTAGAAGAAGATGTAGGTGGATGAAGATGATGATGTCTTCAAATGGCAAGGTTGCAAAGGAGAAACCCTCAAGCTTTGTATACCCCAAGCTTTGTAGCAACAACACCAATTTTATGCTAGGAATTGAACACTATATGAAGCTCACAAAACTCCCCAAAAACTGCCCATTTGGCCGTGAGTTTTTTAGAGAGAAAGAGAGAGTATATTTGATTCAACACACTTGGAAAAATAATAAAAGACAAGATCACATTGCATGTGTTTTGAATGGAGGTAAATCAACTTGTCATCACATGGAGACAAGGCTTTTGATTGGGTAAAACCAATTTTCTAAACACTTAGTGTTCGGTATTCGTTTAAATGATCAAATCATTAAAAGAATACATTTGGTGTTGTCTAGCTTGTTATTGGGTATGACCCGACTTGGATCAAACACAGTTAGCCACATTAGTATAAGTATGTGTCTCGGGCATACGTAATTCCAACAATCTCCCACTTGCACGAGATACATAGAAAATTAATGCAAGTGGTGAATACTGCCTAACAACAGTTCACCACCCCTAATGTGTTTGACGAAGTGCCATTCAATAACATCATCCCTTCAAGTCCCTTACTTGATATGATTTAGGTGAATCTATCATTATATCCCTTTGTTACTAGATGTCATGTTGGATCTAAGAGACATAGGTGATCATTCTCTTTACAATTCAACTTTATCAGGCCTTAGACATCTAAACTCTCAACACATAAGAGGAACAAATTCCATCTTGACTGTATACGCCTCTCACTATCACTTTTATACTTCACCTGAGCTCATCCTTATGTACCATCTTTTACGAATAGCGAAGGGGAGAGTCAAAGTGTAATACTTGGTGAAAATCAAGACCCAGTATACATCTCAGGTCTAAGGATAATATGAAATTCTCCTTTACTCAAGATTACTAATGATCAAGTCAATCGACTCCATGTAGTAATATTGAGAGCGGGTCAGTCCAATATTTGTATCCCACAAATATCTATGAACTTTGGCAGCAAACCTATGCTCCATATTCATTCCTTATGAATATCCACCAATCCTAGTTCATAATAGTCTTGCTTCATATTTGTTCCCACAAATGTGATTGACTACGGACTTTTAGAATAAGATAACTTATTCATGGATTAAACATGCAAAATTAGAATTTAACTCAAGATTCCATAATCATATAAAAGAGTTAAATTACAAAAGTCTTTTAAACTTTAATACAAAATAGATCAAATCCAATTACTAGAATATCGAAGTCCTAAGCCACTCGCATGACGCTCATGTTTCGGTCTTTCTAGGAGCTTCGTGAATGGATCCGCAAGATTTTGATCAGTTCCAACTTTGCGAATACATATCTTTCCTTTTTCAACTTCATCCCTTATGTAGTTGAATCTCCGCTCTATGTGCCTTGTCTTTTGGTGCGAACGAGGTTCCTTGATTTGTGCAATCGCACCCTCGTTGTCACAAAAGATTTCTAGGGGGTCTTGAATGGAAGAGACCACCCCTAGATCAGTAATGAATTTCTTCAACCATGCAGCTTCCTGAGCTGCCAATGAAGCGGCGATGTATTCTGATTCTGTAGTGGACAATGCTACCACTTCCTGTTTTGAGCTCTTCCAAGAGACAGCTCCTCCATTAAGAGTGAACACATACCCAGACTGTGATCGAGAATCATCTCGATCAGTTTGGAAGCTCGCATCCGTGTAACCTTTTATAGCGAGTTCCTCCTCACCAGATCCATATATCAGAAACATATCCTTAGTTCTCCTAAGGTATTTCAATATGCTCTTAACAGCCATCCAATGACTGTTTCCTGGATTCTGTTGGTATCTGCTTGTCATGCTCAAAGCGCATGACACATCCGGTCTAGTACATATCATCGCATACATGATGGATCCTATAGCAGAAGCATATGGGATTTGTTTCATCGTCTCTTGCTCACCCTTTGAGCTTGGACATTGAGCTGAACTCAATATGGTCCCTCTTTGAATAGGTACAAAACCTTTCTTGGAGTTTTCCATCTTGAACCTTTTCAAGATTTTATCAATGTATGTACTTTGGTTCAAACCTATCAAGCGCCTTGACCTATCCCTATAGATCTTTATTCCCAAAATATAGGCAGCTTCACCAAGATCCTTGATGGAAAATCTACTTCCAAGCCAAGCCTTAACGCTTTCCATGGTTGGAATGTCATTTCCAAATAGTAGAATGTCATCGACATACAATACTAAGAAGGTAATTATACTCCCACTAGCCTTTTTATACACACAAGCCTCATCAGCGTTCTTGATGAATCCAAAATTTTTGATTTCTTCATCAAAACGATGATTCCAAGTTCTAGATGCTTGTTTCAATCCATAGATTGATTTCTTTAACTTGCATACTTTATTAGGATTTTTCGGATCGACAAAACCTTCAGGCTGAACCATATAGACATCTTCCTCAAGATATCCATTTAGGAAGGCGGTCTTGACATCCATTTGCCAAATTTCATAATCATAATGTGCAGCTATGGCAAATAATATCCTGATAGACTTTAGCATTGCCACAGGCGAAAAAGTTTCATCATAATCAACCCCTTGAGTTTGAGTGAAACCCTTAGCTACAAGTCTTGCTTTATAAGTATCCAAGTTTCCATGCATATCAGTTTTTCTTTTGAAAACCCACTTACTTCCAACAGCTTTGGAGTTGAGTGGTAGTTCAACCAATTCCCAAACTTGGTTGTCATACATGGATTGCATCTCAACGTTCATGGCTTCAAGCCATTTGTCACAATCATTCTTGGACATTGCATCACGGTATGTGGTTGGTTCATCCGAATCTACCACGTAGCAACCTTCTACAAAAAATCCATATCTTTCAGGTGGATTGCTAACTCTACCAGATCTGCGAACGTTTTGTGTGTTTTGATCAACCACTTGATCACTTTCAACAACCTCTTGTTGAGTGCTAGTATCAACCAATTGTGTATCATCTTGTGATTCTTGATCCTCATCAAATTTCACTGTTCTACTATTAGTTCCTTCCTCAAGGAACTTAGTTTCCAAGAACTTACCCTTTCGAGCAATAATAACATTTTGCTCACTAGGATCGTAAAAGTAATATCCTAAATCATCTTTAGGATAACCTATAAAGATACACTTAGTGGATCGGACTTCTAATTTGTTTGGGGTGTATTGCTTTACATAAGCTTCACAACCCCAAACTCTTAAGAATGATAGCGATGGAGCCTTTCCATGCCATACTTCAAAAGGTGTCTTCTCCACTTTCTTGGTTGGAGCCATATTCAATATGCGAACAGCGGAAAGTAAAGCATAGCCCCAAAATGATAGAGGTAAAGTGCTTCTAGCCATCATCGATCGAACCATATCTAATAGGGTACGATTTCTCCTTTCAGACACACCATTATGTTGTGGTGTTCCAGGTGGAGTAAGTTGTGAAATAATTCCACAACTCTTAAGATGATCTTGAAAAATACCACTTAGGTATTCACCTCCTCTATCACTACGAAGTACTTTGATTGTTGTCTTGAGTTGTCTTTCTACTTCAGTTTTGAAGTCTTTGAACATTTCAAAAGCTTCATCTTTGTGTTTCATTAAGTACACATAACCATATCGACTATAATCGTCAATAAAGGTAATGAAGTATCTTTCACCATTCCTAGTCATTGGTCTAAAAGGACCACATACATCCGAATGTATGATACCCAATAATTCTTTTGACCTTTCAAAAGTTTTATTAAAGGGTTGCTTTGTCATTTTGCCTTGTAAACAAGATTCACATACATCAAATGAATCATACTCATTTGTTTCTAGAATACCACTCTTGCGAAGAGTTTGCATGCGATTCTTGCTTATATGTCCAAGGCGACAATGCCAAAGATAGGAATCACCCAAGTCTTTCTTGAGTTTCTTGGTGCTGACATTGTACATTGAACTACTATGTGACATACCACTTTGATCTATTTCATATATACCATTCATGGGTATAGCTTTAAAATAAAATATGCCATTCATCAAAACATGAATATCATAATCAATAAACTTAAGATCAAAGCCACATTGTTTTAAAAGGGACACGGAAATAATGTTTCTCCTTAACTTAGGAGCATACAAAACATTCTTCAAAATTACTTCCAAACCACTTGGAAGCTTTAACAAGTAGTCTCCTTGGGCTTGGACTTCAACTCTTGCTCCATTGCCCATAAAGAGACTAATGTCCCCTTTGTTGAGTTGTTTACTTCTTTTGAACCCCTGCAACAAATTGCAAATGTGAGTTCCACATCCGGTATCAAGTACCCATGTATTTGAAGAAATAACATTTAGTTCAATATGTATAGTAAAGATAATACCTGAGGTATGCCCCGCATGCCTCTTATCTTTTAACGCATTGAGATAGGTCGGACAATTCCTTTTCCAATGACCTATCTCTCCACACTCAAAGCATGGATCTTGCGCCGCAACCTTTTGCTTCTTTTCCTTCGGTTTGGTGGGCGTGATGGCTTTCCTCTTTCCCTTTCCTTGGACGTGGCCCTTGCCCTTAGCAACACTTGCTTTGGGGTTGGAGTTATGTCCCCTTTTTCCTTCATTGATTGTTAGAACGGGTAAAACCCTTTTACCCATTCCCGCTTCGGCCGTTCTTAGCATTGCGTGAAGCTCACCAATGCTTTTGTCCCATCCATTCATGTTATAATTCATGACAAAGGTTTCAAACCTTTTGGTCAAAGAGTTGAGGATCAAATCCGTAGCCAACTCATTAGATACGGGACAATTCAACCTACGAAGCTTTTCAATGTAGCTTTTCATCTTTAGGACATAAGATGAGACGCTTTGGGTTTCCTCCATACGACATGCATGAAACGCTCGAACCGTTTCGAAACGTTCCGCTCTAGCTTGTTGAAGGAACATTTCCTTCAATTGTGTTATCATGTCGTATGCCCCATGATGCTCGAAATCCTTTTGGATTTCGGGAATCATAGTCCCTAACATGAGGCAAGAGGCTTGCACCGAATCTTTGGTGTACTTGACCCAATCGTTATACGCCTCCTCATCTTCCACGTTAGGCTCATCGGGAATGGGATCGTCTAAGACATATGATATCTCTTCTTGTTTGAGAACTATTCTCAAGTTGCGATACCAATCCATAAAGTTATTATGGTTTAGACGATCCTTTTCAAGGATGGTTCTTAAGGATAGGTTACGGGTGTTATGGGTAGAGGTGTTTGCATTGTTAGCGGCCATCTACAAAATTTAACAAAGTTTTATTTTAGTATTATAAACAATTTAATTATTAATACCCTTTTATTCCAGATTTTAAAATAATAATTAAATTCTAGAATCCAACGATAAATCAAATTTCGGTTAGGTGACCTTTATCCCGTTATTTGATTTAACAAGGTAGTCAATCTTGACAATTGCAACCCTTTGCAACTTCTAGAGGTATGGGACCATTCGAAATCCTTATTTCGTGTTGGCATGTTTATCCCATCAACACCATTAGATCCCATGCTTAGGTGACCTTTATCACATGGTTTCCAATTCAAGTCGTCCTACTTGTATAAACATGTAAGATTAACATACAAGTGGTTAGGTGACCTTTATCCCACAAATATGTTAATATTACCCTAAGTATATTAGTTTGCTCAAAATGGTTAGGTGACCTTTATCCCATTTAAAGTTCCCTAATACGTTAAGTGTCATACAAAAGGATGGTGTTAGACTTGTTTCCTTGGTAATTATGAAAAAAGGGATTTTTAAGTTTTCCAATATTCTAGTTTGAAAAACATTATGCCATATCCTAACATGCATTTAGTAATATGGCGATTTTGAAAACCAATTTTCAAGGTTCAAGTTATAATAAAACCAATTTTATTATATGTGAGTAATCGCTTAGTTTTAATAAACCCATTTAATTAAACTAATTGACGCGATATTACCAAATATATATTAGAACCCGTTTTATGCTTGTTGTCGTTCCTATGTGACGGTTTGGATATCCTAATATCTATCAACCACACATTACATAAAGTAAAACAAACAACCAAGCATACATATGCAAAATATAGTCATAACCGAGAACCGCTAAGTTTGACCATACTTGTTAGCCGAAACAAGTATAGGTCATAAGTCACACCTAAGGGACAAAACATGACACAAGGATGGAATGTTGACTCCCACTTGACCTTGCATCCAAATGCTTCAAGTATCCTTTCCAAGTTGTTGTGTTCTTGTTGGGCTTGTTAATGGGCTCCAAACTTCCAAAAGTCTTCTTGGGCCCAAGAGTGAAATTTATGGGCCTAATGGGCTTGAATCCCATGATGGGCCGGTGAGGCCCAACAAGCCCAAAATTTCGGTCCAAGGCCCAAATCCACCAATTCTTGCATCTTCAATTTTTACAAAATGTATCCTAATACATATTTTTCAAAAAAAAGAAAATGCAACTAATCTATTTATTACAAACCAACTTATGAATAAATAAATTACACAAGCCTAAGATTATGAATTATTACAACCATATTGAATAATAAACATAATCAACATACACAAACAACAATCAACACATCCAAGGTCTAGGTTTCGGTTTTGACACATCCAAACATACCAAATGTTCTAAGCATGCAACCTAAGCAACCAATGCCCAAAATCACCAAATAAAATCGGCCCCCCCCCCAAGAGGCTACGGCCCAAATTTCTTTTATTATTTTTTTTTTTATTTTCAACATCCAAATGTTAATAATGGTTTCCTAAGATCTTTCCATGCATGTCAAGATCTTACAAAACCATGAGGGGTAAAATCCACCAAAATTTCGGACCCCTTTTTCACCCATGAAAAACCCGAAATCTATGAACATGTAAGGAGCATAAGTCCTTGTAACCGGCTCTTGATGCCATTGTTGGGTTTTATACAAGATTATCAAAGTTCAAGTTAACCATATTTAACTAGAAAACGCAACGGAAGCTAGGATTTTAAAACTTGTTATGAACATACCATTATGTTAAAATCAAAACCCAATGAACAAGGATCAAAATTACAAGAACAAAATGCTCACAAAATGTAAATTGTACCTCTTCTACCTTTAGAAGAAGATGTAGGTGGATGAAGATGATGATGTCTTCAAATGGCAAGGTTGCAAAGGAGAAACCCTCAAGCTTTGTATACCCCAAGCTTTGTAGCAACAACACCAATTTTATGCTAGGAATTGAACACTATATGAAGCTCACAAAACTCCCCAAAAACTGCCCATTTGGCCGTGAGTTTTTTAGAGAGAAAGAGAGAGTATATTTGATTCAACACACTTGGAAAAATAATAAAAGACAAGATCACATTGCATGTGTTTTGAATGGAGGTAAATCAACTTGTCATCACATGGAGACAAGGCTTTTGATTGGGTAAAACCAATTTTCTAAACACTTAGTGTTCGGTATTCGTTTAAATGATCAAATCATTAAAAGAATACATTTGGTGTTGTCTAGCTTGTTATTGGGTATGACCCGACTTGGATCAAACACAGTTAGCCACATTAGTATAAGTATGTGTCTCGGGCATACGTAATTCCAACAGATTGCACGTATTGTCAAGGAACGTATGTAAATGACAGGTATGTTATGGTAGTACGAATGTAGGGAACCGACCCTAATAATATCGGCGAATGAAGGGAACCGACCCTAATAGTATCGCCGAATGTAGGGAACCGACCCTAATAATATCGGCGAATGCAGGGAACCGACCCTAATAACATCGGCGAGTGTGATAGGGCAAAATGCTTTATAAAGGTATATGTAAGAATTAAAGTATGTACGTAAGTATGTAAATAAGTATGTAAGAAAAGACGAAAGTATGTGTCTTCGGATACATGTGTATGTATATGGATGTAATGTATGTTACCTGATTAACTAGAACTCACTCAGCGTAGCTGACTTTTAGTATGCACGTAGGTAAGTAGGATGAGGCAACTTGCTTGAGGGGAAACACATGGCATGGATTTGAAGACAATGGAATCTCAATGAAGTGTTATGTTATGATGTTTTAAAAGACAATGTTTTATGTTTAAATAATTTGAATGCCCGTTAAGACAAGAAAGGATGGTTATGTAATGTAATGGTTTGAATGTTTTAATATTCCGCGAATGTTTTTATTAAATCTGATATTATGAACTGCGTTTATGAGTAAATCCAACGTTAAAGTGAGGCACCGGTAACGGGGCCTTGCATTATATTTCGCTAACATATCTGTTTCTTCCAAATATAAATATACCTTTAACACCGAAATTCCGTAAACATTATAACATTCAAAGTTGGTATTAATCTCGTAGTTAAAGTAACATATAATAATATACCGTCGAATTTTCGTTAATGTTAAATTTAAAATATCTTAAATTAACAAAAGTATATATTTTAATAGTAAAATATATAAATAATAAAACCAACTTTATAATCCCATTAGTTAGTTAGTAATTATCGTATTTCTTATTTTAGCTCGCGAGATTCAATTGTTCGGTTTCATTTAACGCGCTTTCGGTTTTTCTTTCCAAGTTAGCTTCAATTTCAAAGGTGAGTTTCTCACACACCCTTTTTAACGCTTTTATACATTTTGGGGGTAGCATATATATCCTATCAACAATACAATTTCGTTTATTCATTATTTACAAATTACAATTCGTTACATGGACTTGTGTGTTTATATGCTTACTTGCTTAAAGATTACGTGCTCATGGTTTCCTCATTAAGTATGATCATACGCCCCCCTATGCACTCAGGACCTCGATGTTATGAGTGGAATAGGGACCCCCGATCCGAGTACGTTGGTAGTTACCAACTGAAAGGACACTTACTTGCGCTATTATCCGAGTACATTGGTGCACAATCCCAACTGGAAAGGACCTTACTTGCTCATTTTCACTTGTTCATGGAATTGTGGATTTTTATGTACTTATATCAAAACTTGTGTAAACTCACCAACTGTTCATATAGTTGACATTATTTTATATATATGCTACAGGTACATCTATTCGAAGTTGACACATGAAGAAGACATTAGCACTTAGGGTATATCAATAAATGGATAAGTTGTGAAATTGTTCTTGTAATTTTCCATGTATTTCTTGTTACAAACTTGTGTACTTGATGTTTAAATCAATTAATGATAATATTGTCACTTAATAGTGTCACATGTGTTTTGGGCAATCTGTACGTCACACTCAGGCGTTTCCGCTTTAGCCGGGGTGTTACAGATTGGTATCAAAGCCGTGACTATAAGATAGGACATTAGACGTAGTATTCTAGTTAGTTATAGTTTATTTGCTTAATTGTTTAGGTTGCATGATTAGAAAATTATGTGGGCCTTATTTGATTGTTCAATGCACTTGCTTAATATTTTATTGTCAATTCATTTATGCCTCATGTACACAAAGCACACACAAATCCAAGACTTATGCCAAAAAGTAAAGATTTTTTTCAAACATTTTCAATAATCGATTTTTATTGTGGTGGTCCGATATTTCTTCTTCTTAAAGATGGTTCGTTATGGCGGGTATGTAGTAACTGGAAGGGCGACGTGCTTGTTTTCCGAAACTCTTGACACCAAGGTTATTGAAACCTAACGATAAGCAATGCCTATAAATCCCAATGAGACGCGGGACCTGGTTGCTTACCTGGAGAGTTAGGAAAGGGCATGAATCCTATTAGGCCAAAGCATACCACTTTCAACGCCATCGGAATCACAACTTTAAGTTTTCAAACGCGACCATTGATGTGTTGTAAAACATACTTACTTTCCTCATCGTATTATCATGATTTAATTGCTTTTTAGTTTAATTATTAAGAGGTTTAGCTTGTTTTTGCTTAATTTTACAAAGATGGATGTTTACTTGTAAGTTATGAGTTTTAATGAATAAAAGTGGCAAGTTTGAAGACTCTAGGGGCTTATTTGAGCAACTTTGAAGACTACAACTCAAGGCCCGACCCAAGCCCACAAGTTAGAAGCCTTACATGCATAATATATTAATTAAACAAAAGAAAAAAGAACCCTAACAGCCCATCAATCCCGAAATCAGCCCCCAACTAGTAAAAAAATAACCCTAAAAGCTCCCATTCAAGAGGAAAAATTCGTTTTTGGCAATTCTTGAGCCAAGGGAAGAAGAAGGAGGCTAAGGATAGTTGTGGACAGCAGCTACGGGTCATATACATTTATAATCTCAGCCATATAACCCTAAGTAATCATCCATAAACTTTGTCCTTTGTTCAAGAACCCTAACTTGTTAAGTTTAAGCTTTTTGTTGGATTGTTTTGCAAGTAATTTGAAGTTTGACTTGTGTTTGATTGTTCTTGATCATTGAATGAGTTTTATTATGTTTTGGTTGAGTTATTTGATGTTTATCTTAACTATATGCTGCTGTCCAAAATCAATGTTAGGCTAAACTAGTTAGTTCTACCTAGGTTAGATGATTGTTGTTAGGTTTTAGTAAGTAGTTTGGATTGTTGATTATCATGGCTTGAATTGTTAATGAAACGTTTGGTTTAATATTGAATTAGGTTGTGTTTAGTGGCTAGGAATTTATTAATTACACTTATAAACCTCTTGCTTTAATTAATTGAATGAGTTTTGATTGATTGTTGCTTGTTAGAACTCTTTACTTGGTGTTTAGGGTTTGTTTGCGGGGTGATCAACCGTAGGGTTTAAGTGAGTGTTTTAATTGAATATAATCAGTGGGTGAACACCTTCTTAGAGACCGAGAGGTGATAGGAAGTAAGTTCGTCTCTTAGCTTTTACCTGTTAGGATTAAGATCGCGCGAGAGCGGGTTTGGTTCTTGTCGGGTTTGGGTTTTGAGCGATTAGTTGACCTAGTGTAAGTTAAACTGAATTGTTCCTCTATCCTTGGTTGCGTAGTATTCGTCTCCATTAGGGTAGTGTGTCGGTGAGACCGAGAGGAGAGTCGGCATTAGAGCACGTTAACAATTCGTCACCCGGTTTGTTCTTAAAATCAACTAAGTGTAGGTTAGGGCTTGTTAGTGAGACCGAGAGGTAATCTATCTTCCTGAGTGAACCTTAGTTGTGTCATTCTTTAGGAACCGGTGCCATGAGATTCTACAATCCAATAGCTTACTATACATTCAATATGATTCTTACCTAGGTAGACGTTTTCTCCGATTGCAGTAAAGTTTCCAAGTTTCGTCAAGAGTTTCATTTAATTAAGTTAAGTTTAGTTAATTAATTTAGTTAAAGTAAGTTAGATTAAGTAGTTAATTATATTAAAAATCATTAAAATATTATTAGGTGAGTCTTGGTTAGGGTTAAGTATCATATACGTTTTCAAGTGTCCTTGTGTTCGATACTCGGACTTCCTTAGGTCTATACTATTAGTGATCGGTACACTTGCCGGTTGTGTGTGGATTCGTTAGGATTTTCGTTTAATAAATTTAAAGCTTAGTTGTGAGAGCATCATTATACACACATCAAGTTTTTGGCGCCGTTGCCGGGGACACGGTTTGAGGCGTATTGAGAACGACCCGAGTTAGGATTTGCCTATTGTATTTTCGTATATTTAGATTAGATTAGTTATTTTAATTAGTTTAGTTTTAGTTTAATTTTATTTTAAGTATTTTATTCTATTTTTATTTGGTGCCCGTGATCCTTTTTCTTTTGAGTGTTCTTTAAAGGAAATATGTTCGGACGACACATTGGAACGCCATGGTGCAAAGTGTGTGGCGGAGATCACTAGGTACATGACGCTTATGAGCGAAGGAGGATAGAAACCGAGGCACAAAAGGCTAACTTCGAATCACTTTGGGTAGAACCTCCATACCGTTTCGCATATGATCTGATGGGGAACTTCTTAGGGTATTGGGATTCTTTGGGAAATATATTAGAGCCCACCCCGGAATTGGAGGCAATAATGGATGATGTACTGCATGCTATTGTGAATGACTCGGTATATGTTCCACCTCTGAGTCAAACGCTTATCGAACGCCTAAGTGAGATTGAGGATTCAAGAGTAGGGGAAGAGATATAGGAGGAGCATTTGTCCTCATTGGATGAAGAAGGTGAGAATCCACCCGACCATGAAACAAATCCACTTGATGCATCACACCTGTCTTGTGAGAATGATATGATTGAGGATTTAGAAGGAGAACACCAAAATTCTGAACTGATTAAAGAGGCGAATGTGGTTGTCTTGGATATTGGGGGTTGTCATGAAGAGCTTGGGGAGGATACCTTTATGGAAGTAGATGATATGCAATTTGACCCGGGAGGTGACATTGGTCCGGAAAGATTAATTTTCAGAGACACACCACAGAAGAGGGAACATGTATACTTGGATCAAACAAACTTGAAGGTGAGGATACGACATACGAAACAACATAAAAAGTTGACACACAGCAAAGATGACATCCTCCTTCATTACACGACTCGTGTAAAGTTTGGTCCGGGTAAGTATAAGTCTTGGTGGTTCGACCCGTTTCAGTTTTTCAAAATCTCTCTAAATTTTTCTGGTGAGTATTTCCGAACAAATAGTAAACGAATAAAACGAAACGGGTCGAGTGGGAAACGGATAAAGGAGAAGCCACCTGATTGAAATTGAGATTTGGGGTCAGGCTAAGGACCCGTTAAACTAAGCGCTCTCTGGAGGCAGCCCGAGGTTTAGAGTTTTGTTTCTTTTATTTTTGTTAATTAAAATTTTAAAAATCATAAAAATCAAAATAAAAAAAATTAAAAAAATCAAAAAACACAAATATATGTTTATTTTTTATGTTTTTGTTTTCTGTTTCGTACGCCGCTACATGCGAGAGGGTTTGAGTTATTGCGGGTATTATTATGTGCATGGTAGCTCTGATGGCGTTTTGGAACTAGTTCACCCGAGGTTGCGATCACGAATGAAATGATATACGGTCGTTCGTTTAATTGATACTCAGCTGATGAAGAATCTGCATCTAAACCAGGGGAGTAACCCGTTCTCTGTTTTACTTTTTGCTTTAAGTTTTAAATTTTATTTTTCAGTTTTTATTTTATTTTATTTCTTTCCTTGTTCGATTTCGTTCTAAGTGTGGGGATGGGAATTTATTTTACTTAGTTGTAGAAAAAAAAATTCAAATATAAAAAGTTTCACTTGTTTTTTGTTTTTTTGTTTTTTTTCGTTTTCGTACGTTGTTTAAGTTAAAAAAAAGGAAAAAATGTCTCTTGTTTTTAGTTTCTTTTGCATTAAAGTGGGAGATGATGATATTTAACGGAAATAGGTTTTTCAAACTACTAATAATATGAGATAAATAAAAGAAAACGCACTTAACTTGGGATGTGTCGGTAGGCTCAGCCTTGAAAATGAAAGGGCAAATTTGATAAAACGGTTAAACGGAAATCTTTTGTGGGTAAAGCGTTTTTTCCGTGGAAAATAAGCAATGAAAGGTCGGGCCATACTCAAGCCTCAAATTTTGGTATGAAAAAGTGGAAATATCATGAGTTTTAAAAACATTTGAATACGTTATCATATGATGCTTGGGTAGGTTTAACGTTAGAGTATGCCGTGTAGCCTGTGATATAAATCTTAAACTGCTAGTTTAGTGTTTTACACCTCATTGGCGTATGGTTTTATAACCTTAAATCCTGTATTGATGGGATGCTTCGGGTCCGGAGACCATGGGTCTGTATGTAATCTATTCATCTGGGTATTCACAATTCTAAGTGGGGTTGTGGATATTTAAAATAAAGCCAAAGAGCAGACCCTTATAAGTCTATAAACATGATCACAAAAAGTACAAAAGTACAAATACACTACAGACTTGATCATCCACGCTGTTAGCCATGTGGGGTCCCCTTGCTCGCGTCTCATTACCATTAAGAAACGGACCACAAGGGACACGCTACATGTAAGCCCTACAGATGAAATTTTGCATACTCACCTATGGTGATGGATTGGGGGTATTGCTTGATAACGGGGGTATGTCATGTTGTGGGGAACACTAGCTATTAACTAATTGAACCTTAATCGTATCTAATATCTGCGGTAGACTTTGATGCTTAAGCTTAGGTGGATAAACAATACCCTTGATCGTCTTAACTATTCATAAGAAATTAGAGTAACAAAAGTTTTAAATCTGCTAACTTTGAGGTTTAAGTCAAGTTGGGGTGGTCTGGTCCGGTAAAAGCTGAAAATAAGCGGGTCTTAATTGTGTAAACCACTGAGTAATGTTATTGTCGGATCTTATTTGTCCCGGTAAAGATTAAGGCATGGGTTTAAGTGGACAACAATATCGGTGATCGTGGTTTTTGCGTTCTTCTAAGCTTTAAAAATTAACCTAAATGTTTTTAAGACTGTATTTTCCGATTCTGATCCAACCGCATTAGACTTTTTCAGGGACGAAAAAGACTTAAGTGTGGGGATGTTTGATGTGTTGTAAAACATACTAACTTTCCTTATCGTTTTATCATGATTTAATTGATTTTTAGTTTAATTATTAAGAGGTTTAGCTTGTTTTTTCTTAATTTTACAAAGATGGATATTTACTTGTAGGTTATGAGTTTTAATGAATAAAAGTGGCAAGTTTGAAGACTCTAGGGGCTTATTTGAGCAACTTTGAAGACTACAACTCAAGGCCCGACCCAAGCCCATAAGTTAGAAGCCTTACATGCATAATATATTAATTAAACAAAAGAAAAAAGAACCCTAACAGCCCATCAATCCCGAAATCAGCCCCCAACTAGTAAAAAAATAACCCTAAAAGCTCCCATTCAAGAGGAAAAATTCGTTTTTTGCAATTCTTGAGCCAAGGTAAGAAGAAGGAGGCTAAGGACAGTTGTGGACAGCAGCTACGGGTCATATACATTCATAATCTCAGTCGTATAACCCTAAGTAATCATCCATAAATTTTGTCCTTTGTTCAAGAACCCTAACTTGTTAAGTTTAAGCTTTTTGTTGGATTGTTTTGCAAGTAATTTGAAGTTTGACTTGTGTTTGATTGTTCTTGATCATTGAATGAGTTTTATTATGTTTTGGTTGAGTTATTTGATGTTTATCTTAACTATATGCTGCTGTCCAAAATCAATGTTAGGCTAAACTAGTTAGTTCTATCTAGCTTAGATGATTGTTGTTAGGTTTTAGTAAGTAGTTTGGATTGTTGATTATCATGGCTTGAATTGTTAATGAAACGTTTGGTTTAATATTGAATTAGGTTGTGTTTAGTGGCTAGGAATTTATTAATTACACTTATAAACCTCTTGCTTTAATTAATTGAATGAGTTTTGATTGATTGTTGCTTGTTAGAACTCTTTACTTGGTGTTTAGGGTTTGTTTGCGGCGTGATCAACCGTAGGGTTTAAGTGAGTGTTTTAATTGAATATAATTAGCGGGTGAACACCTTCTTAGAGACCGAGAGGTGATAGGAAGTAAGGTCGTCTCTTAGCTTTTACTTGTTACGATTAAGATCGCGCGAGAGCGGGTTTGGTTCTTGTCGGGTTTGGGTTTTGAGCGATTAGTTGACCTAGTGTAAGTTAAACTGAATTGTTCCTCTATCCTTGGTTGCGTAGTAGTCGTCTCCATTAGGGTAGTGTGTCGGTGAGACCGAGAGGAGAGTCGGCATTAGAGCACGTTAACAATTCGTCACCCGGTTTGTTCTTAAAATCAACTAAGTGTAGGTTAGGGCTTGTTAGTGAGACGAGAGGTAATCTTGCTTCCTGAGTGAACCTTAGTTGTGTCATTCTTTAGGAACCGGTGCCATGAGATTCTACAATCCAATAGCTTACTATACCTTCAATATGATTCTTACCTAGGTAGACGTTTTCTCCGATTGCAGTAAAGTTTCCAAGTTTCGTCAAGAGTTTCATTTAATTAAGTTAAGTTAATTAATTAATTTAGTTAAAGTAAGTTAGGTTAAGTAGTTAATTATATTAAAAATCATTAATATATTATTAGGTGAGTCTTGGTTAGGGTTAAGTATCATATACGTTTTCAAGTGTCCTTGTGTTCGATACTCGGACTTACTTAGGTTTATACTATTAGTGATCGGTACACTTGCCGGTTGTGTGTGGATTCGTTAGGATTTTCGTTTAATAAATTTAACGCTTAGTTGTGAGAGCATCATTATACACACATCAACCATGTTCTCTTTGTGAAAAGAATATGGTTGCACTCCTCTATGTTTTACAATGTGTTTTAACTGGAAGTCCATACACGAATACCCAGCTTTCGGTTCAATTTAATTACGCATTTTTATATGAGAATAGTTAAGCTCTAAAAAAAAATTTGTGACACGTTTTCTTTATTTATACGCTCATTTACGCCTTATAAAAAGTTTGCGAAGTAATAACCGAATTTCAAACAATTCCTTTGTTATTTTACTATTATGTGTTTGAAGTGAAAATTTAAAAAGTCATGGTGGTTTATGAACATTCGATTTCCAATTCTATTTCACTATTTATTGTTAAGTTTAATACTTTTTCCATTTGATTATTCAATAATTTATGAGGTTTTCGTTTATTGAAAGGTGAAAACTCAAGACGTTTCATGGGAATTCCAATTTTGATTTCAAATTTGTTTCATGTGATTTCTTTTCTTTACTTATTTTCATTGATGTATCTATTAGTCCTTTTCATACTTACGTCCCAAGTCACGCAAATTCTTCATGTTTCGTATCACGCCTTCTCGTTTTCCTAGTTGTCGCACTCAACCGGCGAAATGACAATCCAAGTTATCAAGTAAATGGTCTCCGCGATCCCGATCACCCCACATTTGACCGCACCTACCATCATCGCTATAGTTAATTCAAATTTAAACCCAACACCATTCTTGGAAACGCAAACTAAACCCAACAGCCTCACGCTGAAACACACCCTTTGTACAGTTTGTGTAAATTCCACCACTTTACTTTCCCGAAACGTTGATATGCTTCAATCCGTGGTAGATTCAATTACCACTTATTGCTAAGACCTACCCAAACTCTAACGCCCCCATCTGCAAGACCTGTACCTAACCATTTGTCTCAATCACTTGTTTAACCTCATGCTTCAAGCCTACTAACATTGTGGTGACCTTAGCACACTCGCCATACTTTGGAAGGCCTAACTTGTTTCCGCCATGCAATATCCTAACCCCGCATCCTTTGTCGACCTTATGCGATTTTTCGGTTTCAACACTTAGATTTTTTTACAAAACTCATCAAACTTGTTTATATTTTCTTTTGCATAATTTTCTACATGTTATTTCTTTTACTAACACCTCACGCCTAATACCAAATACTTAGTTATTTTAACCTTCAGTCAAATGGATTTTTCTTTAAAAAGAATTTATTACCTCTATTACTATTATTATTATTATTATCATTATCATTATTATTATTATTTAAATTATTTATATTACCATTATTATTAATATTACTACTATTATTGTTATTAGTACCATCACCGTCATCATCATTATTATTATTACGGTAATTATCAATATGGTTATTATTAAAAAAATTTTATTATTAATGTTAATATTTTTATTATTATCATTATTAGTAATATCATTATTACTAGTATAATCTTCACTACTATTAATATAATAATATATAAAGTAAAATATTTGCTTTAAACAAGTTTTGAGCCATTTTGAAGCTATTTTTTTATTCAATAATATTTTTATGTTTAGTAATATTATTATTACTTGTATTATCATCACCACTAATAATAATGTAATTATTATTTCAAACCATATTTAAAGTAAATTTTTGTTTAAAAACAAGTCTTAAGCCTTATAAGGCTATTTTTCATTCAACAAGTCGGATACTTTGACGATCATTTCTTTCCTTTCTACCTAAGTCGCGGGCCAAAAGAAAAACATATGTTTTTATGTGAAAGTTTCATAAAATTTACAACTCTTAGCGATATCTAAAAACTTTTTGCCTAAGTAAAATAGAATAAATTTTATTTTATCATGAGATGAAAAAAAAGGGCACCACGATTTACAACCGATTTTTGTAAATTAAAATATATGTTGCATCCATTCCTTTCTTTCCCCTTCATTAACACCAATGAGTTTCGGCTAATAAATCATGGCACCGTCTCTCACTTCAACATTCATACCCCAAACAAACCGACGCTTGAGAAGACAAACGTCGAAAGCTACATGTACTTTTCTTTATTTTCTTCTTCACGTATATTTCGAACTTACCCAAAGTGATTTTTATATCCACTTCTTTAGAATATTGTTTACGAAGTTATTTCGATTGTTCATTGATCTTTGATCCATATTCGTTTGTATTTTACGAAACGCAAATTCGTACATAATCCCTAGTCGCATTTTGTGAATCGGTTTACGTTTGTTACCTCGGGATCTATGACCAATTTCCAATCAACGTAATCGTTAAGTGGAAATTGGGACTATGAACATGTATGTCATAGTTACCTAATAGTAACCGTATTTTCGTTTTTATTTCTACATTTTACTATCGGTGACCAGTTTTCCCCAAACGAATTCGTTTACTTAGAACCGGGACTGTGTCCCATGTACATGCCGAGTTTATATTACATTATATTTTTACACAAATTGTTTTGTTTATTCTTGTACTTCTCTTTCACTCGATGTTTTATTTAAACCATTTTGTGGTTCTTGATTTCATCAATTTAGAACAAATGCTTTATTCTGATTTTGAAATTTCAATTGTTTACTTTGATAAACTCAAGGTTGCTATTGGAACTTTTCTTTCACAAACTTAATGGATTTCAATATTGTGATAATAGAATATTGTTTATCTATTTTATTTCAAACTATTAATTTATATGTTGTAATGTTCACTTTATTTCATCTCAGTGTTTTATTTGAACCAATATACTGTTCTTGATTTCATCAATCTAAGACAAATACTTTATTTTAGTTTTGAAGTTCTAATTATATATTGTTTATATTGTGATAATAGACTATTGTTTAATGGATTTCCATATTGTGATAATAGAATATTGTTTATCTATTTTATTTCAAACTATTAATTTATATGTTGTAATGTTCACTTTATTTCATCTCAATGTTTTATTTGAGCCAATATACTGTTCTTGATTTCATCAATCTAAGACAAATACTTTATTTTAGTTTTGAAGTTCTAATTATATACTTGATAAGCACAAGCTACTATTGGAAAATTTTCTTATCACAAACTTAATCGATTCCAATATTTTAATATTAAAATTTCGTTTATCCATTTCATTTCGAGTTATTATCAATTTACATGTTTATAAGATATAATTGTTTATTCATCTCGACGTTGCCATTGGTCACGTCTATGTTTTATTGGAGATTTTCATTTGTTAAAAATCATGATATTTGATACTTAAAAAGTTTCGTTTATTTAAACTATTCTCGAACCTAATGCGTTATCAAGTTACAAATTCATATTTCGTTTGTTAAATGCTACGTTTATCTACCACATTATTCTCAACCACATTATTTTAATTACATGTTACGTTGTTTATAATTCTAAATGTTTCATTCTTTAATTTCATTACCACGTTTATTTCGTCTTCAACATCATTTACTTGCTTTAGACACGATGACTTTATTTTCTTAACTTAGTGTTTTCGCTTTGCCCTTGGCCTGAATGGTCTATCGATATCTTTGGTAATGTTTTTACCATTTTTATTCATTAGTTTTGATTTTCAACGTTCTATATGATACTTTTATTTATTTATCAAATGTCTATGTCTTAAAACCACACAATAGGGCAAGCTATATGAACCATCCGACGATAGAGGTAATTATAGGTCGACGCGTAATTATCAAAGTCCTCGCATGGAAAATATAATAAGTCCGGTTGTGTGAAATAACTCGGAACTTGGAATGATTTTTGGAGAATGGGACAAATACAATAAGATAAGGGCATGGTGGATACGCCGCTGGTACATCCTATATATAAGTATCCTTGTCATATTTCCTATTTGTGGCGTTCTTTCGGGTCATTCAAAGATCTACGTTATTTTATTTTAGTTGTGCATGTATAAAATTGCTAAAATTTCCAACTACTCCGTTTATTAGTTGTTCTCTTTTAAATTTTTTTATTTTTATTTTAATTTCGGGATGAAATTTCTAAAAGTTGTAAGTCCTGTAACATTCGTTACTTTTCAAACCCGAAAACCCGACCCATTTTAAAATTTTCGGTTTTCGTTCTATTTATATATATATATATATATATTTCAAATTCGTTTATGTATTTTCATATTGAATTCGTTTAACCGACCCGTTTTGTTAGTTCAATGTATTTGTTTTTGAAAGTATTCAATTTATACCATGTTCAATGATTTATATTCATATCCGCTTACTCTATATTCGTATTGTTCAATTAACGAATCTCCGAACCTTAAAAGTTTATAACATAATCATTAACCAAACTATGCGGGTATAATATACAATTAATCCAAAGATACAAAATTATATCAAGTTTATAACATTTGAAAGTTCAAGGTTCATTGTGTAAATAAAGTTTAAAATTAATTTATATACATTTATAAAGTACAGGGGCCGTTATGTAAATTTGATTTAAAATATAATATTATAATAATAATAATCCCAACCCACCAGCCCTCCCCCAAATCACGTTTTTCAGGCTCCGGCCGAAATCCGGCGACCGCAAACAATTCTGGCGACCTTAATTAGGCCGTAAATCTCGTTCTTTGACCAAGAAAATTATATCAATAAGTTTCTCCACTAATTATAATCCATAATCAAGAATAATAACACGTAATAACAACCAATAATTGCCGGATTAATCGTATAACCGTCGGATATTATTCAAATTCATTAAACGACCAATTACTCGTCCTACGCTCCAATTGACATTATAAATAGGACCCTAAACATCAACTAAACTTGCACCAACCCTCAATCCTCTCTCTAAAACTCTTTAAAATCTTTAATCGGCTCGTGTTAGTCGAAACTCCGACGAGTTCCGTTCACCGTTTTTCCGACACCAATCGAGGTAAATAATAAATGGTTTCAATCATTTTAAGCCACAAATCAAAACCCCCAACTTTAAATTTACAAACATGGAGCGGATTAAGCAATTTGAATCCTAGGGTTATTAGTGTAGAAGATAAAGTTTTATAATAGTTTTTTATATATTTTTTTCAGCATTAAAACAAGTATTAGAGTTGGTCTAGTGGTTAAGGTTGTGTGTTGTGGTCATGGACACCCGGGTTCGAACCCGGGTCACTGCATGCTTTTTTTTTGTATTTTAGTTTAAACCATTTTTATTATTATACTAAATTACATATATTTTTATAAATCAAATAGAAATTGTTATAAGTTATTTTGTTAGCTTTTCATTCAAAAACCAACCTTCCGAAACCCGCCAACGCCCATTAAAACCCTTAAATTAAATATATAAATATTCTTGACGTAAACTTTATATTTCGCTAACATATCTGTTTCTTCCAAATATAAAATATACCGTTAACACCGAAATTCCGTAAACATTATAACATTCAAAGTTGGTATTAATCTCGTAGTTAAAGTTACATATAATAATATACCGTCGAATTTTCGTTAAGGTTAAATTTAAAATATCTTAAATTAACAAAAGTATATATTTTAATAGTAAAATATATAAATAATGAAACCAACTTTATAATCCCATTAATTAGTTAGTAATTATCGTATTTCTTATTTTAGCTCGCGAGATTCAATTGTTCGGTTTCATTTAACGCGCTTTCGGTTTTTCTTTCCAAGTTAGCTTTAATTTCAAAGGTGAGTTTATCACACCCCCTTTTTAACGCTTTTATACATTTTGGGGGTAGCATATATATCCTATCAACAATACAATTTCGTTTATTCATTATTTATAAACTACAATTCGTTACATGGACTTGTGTGTTTATATGCTTACTTGCTTAAAGATTACGTGCTCATGGTTTCCTCATTAAGTATGATCATACGCCCCCCTATGCACTCAAGACCTCGATGTTATGAGTGGAATAGGGACCCCCCGATCCGAGTACGTTGGTTGTTACCAACGGAAAGGACACTTACTTGCGCTATTATCTGAGTACATTGGTGCACAATCCCAACTGGAAAGGACCTTACTTGCTCATTTACACTTGTTCATGGAATTGTGGATTTTTATGTACTTATATCAAAACTTGTGTAAACTCACCAACTATACATATAGTTGACATTATTTTATATATATGCTACAGGTACATCTATTCGAAGTTGACACATGAAGAAGACATTAGAACTTAGGGTATATCAATAAATGGATAAGTTGTGAAATTGTTCTTGTAATTTTCCATGTATTTCTTGTTACAAACTTGTGTACTTGATGTTTAAATCAATTAATGATAATATTGTCACTTAATAGTGTCACATGTGTTTTGGGCAATCTGTATGTCACACTCAGGCGTTTCCGCTTTAGCCGGGGTGTTACACCTGAACGCTCCACCATGAGCCTTTCCACATTTGTGACACACATCCGAACCAGTACCCCACTTGCACTCGCTACCGTTTAAATTTCCACATGTCTTTCATGTGTTTCTCCCCCATACCTTCTGTTTCTTGTCCTTAGGGTTCCATAACTGAGTACCCGGGCGCTTGACAGGAGCGACCCATTTCTTATCCTTCTTCTCTTACACCACCACATCATCTGCCGACAAGTCGTCATAAAGCATTTCTGCGAGCCCTATAGTAGAATCAAAAGTACCAGGTCTACCATCCTTGACCAAGAAGCGAACATTCTGCGGCAACCCCCTAATGTAACACTTGATCCACTTGGTCACAGTATTCACAATGTCTGGCACCAACCTTGACATGCGGTTGAATTCAGTGGTGTATTCGCGGTGTGTCATCTTACCCACCTTAAGACTCAGGAATTGCATTTCAATCCTTTCAACCTATGCATTCGCACAAAACCTATTCATCACCAATTCCTTCAGATCATCCCACCTCATAGCTTTGTTCTCCTCCCGGGTCTTCCTCTGTTCAACAGGTTCCCCCCCAATGCATGGCTTCATCACCAAAAGATTGGGTAGCATAACCCACAGCTTGGTCGGGACGGCTTTCGCTAATTCGGATAACCTTGTCCATCGCGGTTATCCATTGGAGAGTAGCGATTGCGTCTCCCAATCCAGATAGCTTCAGTGGGTCACAGCCTTTGAAAGACTTATAGTTGCACCCACCTCGGCCTCTTTTCCTATCATAGACTTTCACCGACTTAACCAAACTTGATTCCTCATCTCCCTTCTTACTCTTTTCCCCAGACTTATCAGCAGTCCTTGCCTGACTTCCAGTTGACTTTTCGGGATTCATGTTCTTCACAGCAGTTGCTACCGCTTGAGAAATGGCAGCTTGAATTGCGGGATCCACTTGAACCCCTTCGTTGTTGCTTGGATTTCGACCAGCTGCACTTCCTTCTCCCTCAGTGTTAGTAGGTGATTCTACCGACGGTTCTCTGACAATGCGTGGCCTACCAAGACGTCCCGTATATCCTCCCTTTCCAGCAACTTTCTTAGCTCCAGCCATTCGTATTCTATAAGGAAACATAAACGTCATCACTCAAGGAACCATTTAGTACAAGGATAGTAAGGCTAACAAGTAATAACAGTGGCCAGCTGTGATTAGCTTATCACGTTACATTCCGTGTCCTATATACTTCCTCTTATGAGTCTATTTGTGCTAATTCTATACTTAAACAGTTAATCAATCAAAAAGTCAAGAATTCCTATCCCTAACACACATATATCCTTTCTTTAAAAATTTCTAACATTAACACTCATTATTCAACCATACACTTTACCGTTACTTTCTTGAGTGACACATGGCATTCTTGAACTGACATCTTCTTTCTTTTCTTACTTAAATCCCATTCTATGTTCGAGTCTAAGCATGTAGGATGATTAAATCTCTCAAACTTTGCTTTGATACCAACTTGTAAGGCCCCGTTACCGGTGCCCTACATTGGATGTTGGATTTACTCATAAACACAGTTCAAAAGATCAGAGTTAATTAAAACTTTACGCGGAATATAAAAACTTCGACCATAACATGTTACATAACTTTCAATTATTGTCTTATCAAACATTCATAGTCATTTAAAAACAAAACATAGTATTTAAAAGATCATAATATTTCCTTGAGATGCCAGTATCTTCAATTCCATGCCATGTGTCTTCATCAAGCGAACTGCGTCAATCTACTCACATGCGTGCATGCTAAAAGTCAGATACGCTGAGTGAGTTCTAGTTAATAACATAACTTACTTCTACATACACATATACGTGCCTGATGGTACGCATTACATACATAACCTGTGCATCATTCTTCCGTATATATTCATAACTAGCCTTACATTATAAAGAGCAATTCGCCCTACATACCTAGGATAAAATTAGGGTCCGGTACCCTCCATCCTCGGATATTATTAGGATCCGATCTCCCTTCTTCCTTGGATATTATTAGGTTCAGGTACCCTTCTTCCTCGGATATTATTAGGGTCCAGTACCCTCCATCTTCGGACATTATTAGGGTCCGGTACCCTCCATCCTCGGATATTATTAGGGTCTGGTCTCCCTTTCTTCCTATTATTATACCATACCTTATCATATGTATATTTGTAAGTTTCATACGGACATACATCATTCATCCATCATATTATCATTAACCATCTGGCAGTGCATGCGATATCCGAAGATCATTCACGCACCGACAAGCTTTCATTCACATTTAAGATATGCGTAAATAACATACAAATCATACATGGCATACATTTACCATTTAAGGTAAGTGTATTAACTATCATATCGAGTATGCACAAAGCCCCAAAAACACAACAAGGAATGGGGCTAGAAACTCACCTGAACTCGGTTACGTTCACCGTTAATGGTAATCCCTTTCTTGAGCTGTGCGCGACAACTGTTTAATAAACACAATATTAAATACTGCTCTAGCACTTCTTATGGTTTACTTAATTAATCTTAAGTGTCTAAGCCGGTTTTACTTCATTGATTCGTGAACCGGTTAGTTAATCGTTACTTGTTAACCTTTTAAAGGTATCTTTCATAAATTAATAAAGTCCAGGGGCTTTTATGTAATAAAATCATTTATTCTAAGTCTAGGGACCATTCTGTCATTTTATTAAACTTCTAGTTCGTTACCCAGTTCTTAACGAATTGGGTCCATAACGAATGAACCAATTCGTTACTTCATAACGAACTGACTGTTATAACGAATCTGTCTTCATGACGAATCACATCTTATAACGAACCGGTCCACATAACGAGTTGGACCTTATGACGAACTCGTCCTCATAATGAATTGGACCTTATGATGAACTGGTCCTCATAAAGAATTGGACCTTTTGACGAACTGGTCCTCATAACGAATTGGACCTAACGAACTGGGGCTAGTTCGTCATTCTTTCATTACCGAATCGGCATACAAATTGCTTAACGAATTAGTTAGCGAATGAAGCTAATTCGTTATCCTTCCATAGCGAATTGGCATAATGAACCGGGGGTTAATTAGGGTTAGGTTAGGTCAGAGAATGTCAGAAACATTCTCTGACAACCTTAAATACTCGCTCCGCCTTTACGGCGCCGCCGTGCCGGAAAACCGGGCGGTGGTCAGAAAAACGTATTTTACCCCAATTTACACCATTTTTCACCGTTTTTCGTCCCGTTCGATCCAGATCTGAGCTAGGGCGACCCCTAAGCTCATCTTTTGATCGGTTTATACCCAATTCCATCCGGATCTCGTGAATTTAACGGCTTAGGGTGTCGGATCGTCGTGTCGCGGCTAGATCTAGCGGGTTTGGATCCATACAACATCAAACTATCATTACCTTGGGCCGGGATCGGTTTTCCTTCTTGGTTCAGCTAGAGAAAAGAGAGAAACTAGAGAGAGAGAGCTTAAGTGTATGTTTTGGGTGATGTAAGGAATATGTGAAATGAATGAATTAATGGTAATTAAGGTTTATATATTATGGATCATAGGCTTAATCCCATAGTCTTGTCTTCTTTCCTTTTTAATCCAAGTCCATAATCCATATCTATTTAACCCAACACTAGCCCGACTCATAATAACTCATACTTTCATTTTATTAACCGAAACGAGAAAACAAGATGTTACAAGAATAGATCCCTCAACAAGCTTATTTTTCACAAGTTGCATTTTGACAAGAGTGTTCATATACATACAACATCATGTATGATCAGATATAAAGACGAGTGTGAGTGAACATTGTGAGAACGCGTATTTTTGCATAAAATGAAACTCATAAATACAAACCATGTTTTCCTATGTCACTACATATATTTATACGATCTCCGTTGGTTGGGTTGTTCATATGTCTTTCTTCGGGTCCACCTTAACGTTTTGGGGGTGTCATAGCTATGGTCTCGTTATCTATTACCATTTGGAGAATTTTTATATTTATCTTGCTTTAGGACAGGCAAGGTTTAAGTGTGGGGATGTTTGATGTATAATATTTGTACATCTTTATTATTGCATCATTTTATACTCGATTCATGTTATTTTGTTGATAATATTATTGAGAATCGGTTCTAATAAGCCTTTATTTGTTTTTATAGGAAAAATGACCTTAGGAAACCAAACATGACAAAAAAACAAAGAAAAGAATCAAGAAAAATGAAAGTCTGGCCCTAAGCATGGGGTTGTGCCTCATTCAGGCATGCCCCATTTCCATCTGAAGACATATAAGCTAAGCATGGGCCAATCCTAAGCCAGACAAGCCCCATTTTCATCTGAAGACACATCAGCTAAGCATGGGCCAATCCTAAGCCAGACATGCCCCACGCCTCCTCAGAAGATGACAAAAAAGTACATTGTCCTCCTTTTAGCCGACAAACAGGGTAATGCCACACCCAGGCATGCCCCATGCCAATCAAGCCTGCCAAGAAAGTACAAATCAGATCTTGCGCGTTTAATGCATGAGGGACCAGCACAGCCCAAGCCTAAACCAGACATGCCCCGTGCCTAGCAATATGCCAAAGAGTACAAGGAGCACGTGGTGTACTACATGGGGACTACCATGGGCCATGCCCCTTCTAGGCATGGGTCATGCTTTGTGCACAGTGAGCCTATATAAAGACCATGCATGTTGCTCATTTGGGTGTCCAATTTTGGAGAACAACACACTCATTTCCACTCCCATAATCCATAGAATTAAAGAAAAGAGAAGCTCTTGAACCCTCATACAACATCAAGAAGAAGTCTTAGCATCATCATAATATCTAGCATGGTTTCTTGGTTAAACTATCTTAATATTAAACATGAATGCTATATTCTTCTATTTTGGTGTATCTTTTATAATTATCATGATGAAACATGACAAATTTTGATGGTTGGAATTAATATATGTTAAAATAATGACTAGTTCTTGGTTATCTTTGATGAAATATTGTGTTTAAACAATAAAAAGTAATATATGTAGGTTCCCTGGATGGATTTGCATGGGATATCTCGATCTACACAGGTGCGGAATCCCTGCGTAGGTCGTTACGAGCGTAGAACACGAATCAAACAAACACACGATACGAATAAACGAACACACGTTATATTATAACCGAAACACGTGATATAATCACTGAATACAGACTCAATACTCTCTGGTTCTCACGTCTCTCGACTCACACACGTCTGTATACGATTACCTTAAAAACTCACTAAACAAGCCGTGACCTAGCATATAAATACACGACAACTTCGCCTGATATGTTCAGGCGAAGTTGTTGCTAACTTCGCTTGACTAAAAAGTTCGCCTGATAAGCGAACTTGTCAGTAACTTCGCTTAAACATAAACAAAACACAATTAACATTACAGACTGGATTACAGACACTAGACTATGAACTACTGACATTATGCACCAACAGACTCCCCCTTGGCAGTAGCTTCATATCTTTATCTTTAAGCACTTGTCTTGTAATCTTCATGCATGCACTCCCTCTCTTACACAGACCGTGACTACTCGCTGATATTTCCTCGCTTCGCCTTTCCAAGCAGGAATATAGAATATCTTCTTCTCGTTTAACACCTGCAGATCAGCTTTAGATAAATTAACAAGATGCATCGGATCATACACTCTTAGCACTTCTTGTTCGTCTTCGTCTTCCATCACGGCTTCAGCAGTCTGGCACTCCACATACCACCATTTCAGATCTTTCAGCACATCTTGAGGCATAGTCTTCATTGGAACCTCTTTCAAACACCGAATCGGCTTATATTTCATCACCATCCAAGGTTTGCCATCTGCTCTCATTCCTCTTTCAGTATCTTCAACTAATTTCCCTTTCTGTGGTTTTAACAACTCAAACTTTTTCTCTTTAATACTTTCTTTCCATACTATCTTCCCAATAACTCTAGCCATATTATCATCACTTCTATTAATCAACCCCAGTCTGGCCAAATCCTTTACCTCACACTCAGGTAAGGTATTTAGAGATCTCAACGTCCTCTTAAAGTATTTGATCCCATCATATCTTTTCACCACAAACACTTTTAGCTGTTCATCATATAACCAACAGATAATGCCTTTCTTTGACTCAGCGTACCCTTTAATATTATAACTTTTCTTGAACATTGTAGGTACCACTGGCTTCTTCGTTTTGATAAACCAATGAGCATAGCCTTCCTTCCATCTAGGCTGCTCCTCCCATTCTGTATCATCAACTACTGTATCTTCACATACATTCGACTTCTCAACGGTTGGAAGCTCGTGTTCAATATTCTCCTCTACAATTTCACCTTCTTCAACATCATCTTCTATCACTATCTGTGCACCAATCTTCTCAATTTCTTCTAATGGCAGCACATCATCATCACACACATCATCAACATCTAACATATCATCATCCAACTCCTTCAAGGCATCGATCACATCATCTCCCATCTCCTCGTCATCTACCATCACCACCTCATCACCACCAGAACCGCCAGCTGCACCTGCAGACTCCCCCTGAGCTGTGGTTGTCCCAAGAGCTTGAGTAGTTCTTGGCAACTCACCACCTGCACCTTTCGATGCATTGGGATCATCGTCTCTGTCATTCTTCTTCTTTGTCCTGAGCTCGTCGCCTTTACAGCTCGTCTCCCCCTGAGATGCCAAGAACTCCTTCATAGCATCTATAATTTTTCCATGTTCAACCAGGAGGGACGACTGTAGTTGATTTTCTTCTACTAGGCGCTGAATAGCCTGGGTCTGGATAAGATATATCCTAGATTGCTCTGCCACGACCCGCTCTAGTGTAGCTATTCTTTCCGAGTCTGATAGGGTTGCATCGAAATCGAACCTCATGTGAGATATGTCTTGAGTATACTGAGGAGGGATTTCGAATGAAACCGGGACATCAGAAGTAGCTGTGGACGTAACCGCAGGTGGTATCGTGACCGACAACCCTGCAGTGTGAACCACTGTCGACTCAATAACCTGTGCAACAACCTCCGACGGAGTAAGCGTTGGAGGCGGCAACGATACAATATCTGGAGTCGTCAGCTGGAGTGTGATGGATGGGAGGCCAACAGATGATGATGTAGCCACCATGGGAACGTCCGTGGCGCTTGGCCTTGTGACCTGTAATGGTGTAGGGACAATTGACATACCGGACAGTGCGGGCGGAGCGAAACGTATGACTCTAGAGCTCTCACCAGCTCCCCTACCTACACCTGTCCTGTCCCTTCTTGAACGTCTGATCAACTTATGAATGTCTTCTTCTTCTTCTGACTCACTGTCGTCATCTGTCCTCTTTCTCTTCCCATACGTCCTCTCTTGAGTCACCATCATACGTCTTGCCTCATCCATTACATCATCAAAATCTGAGTCATCCACCGTCGTAGCTGCTCTAGTAACATTTACTCCCGTACTCTGTGGAACCGAGACCTGTATATTTTCTTGAAGATCAACTCGGTCCATGTCAAAAAATCCTTGGCCGCCAAAAGCAGCGTCAAGGTCTACCTCTTCTTCAGCTGACACAACAGGCGCAGCAGGTACAGCTTGAGGTGCTCCCGCCTGTTGTGTTTGAGGATCTCTAAACTCGTCCCCATTAGCAGGAACATACTCCGGGTTGATTAAATACCCAAACAGTGGAGTATGCCTAGGACGCAGTTCAGGCTTGCTTCTAGCACTCGAAGTTCTACATTGAGCAAAGATACGCTTGTTCACACTCTCCACGTATCTGATAGAGCGACGTTGAGGCAACGTGGGAGCAACATGATTCAAGATCATTTGGAGAAATCTTGGATACATGATGAATCTCTCACGCCCCATAGCCCTTCGCTGTCGATCAATCTCATAGAAGACCATCTGACTCAAGCTGTAACGCTTGTTATAAGTCAGAGCAGTCATCGCCGACTGCAAGGTCGCGCCCATCCCGTCAGTGCCCGCCTTCCTCCCTGACATGCAGACAATCATTACGTGCATGAGGAAGCGCCACTGATCGAGCAAGAAACCTTTCCTTCTTTGTGTATCCCCCAAGGGACCAGAATATCCCATTCGTAGAAATGCTCCATCACGGAACGGAGCAACAAACTCTGTCGGGTCGTCCCTCGTCTCCTCTCCGAATTGCAAAGCCACCCGGATTTGTTCAGACGAGAACTGAACATCCTGACCATTTACCGTTGCACGCATCACCGGGGGGTCGACGCGGCAGTCATATTCCACCGTCTGCCAGAAATCCTCAATGTTGGGCAAGGAAATCGGCAGAGTTGTCGTAATGGCGTGGAATATCCTCGAGCGTAAAAGGAAGGTGATGATTTCGCGGAAATCATCAACTCCGCTCGCTTCCGGGTCTAAGGTGATATACATGTTGTGACCCGGGAAGAACTGTCTTTGTTGATCACCTCCGTCATCACCGCCTGCACCACCTGCTCCAGCAACAGCAGCCATATCTGCAACAAACAGGTTAAGTTAGATAAACATCAAAGCGAATCACAAGTTCGCCTGTTACCATGAGCGAAGTTGTGATCAATTCTGTATAGGCGAAGTTAAAGGTGAGGCGAAGTTGGGAAACAACTTCGCTTCAACTTGAACTTCGTCTGATAATAGTTAAGTAAAATGATCCAGGCGAAGTTACGGATAACTTCGCCTAATCACAACATCGCCTCATAAACTGTTTCAAAATCAATAATCAGGCGAAGTTAAACCTCAGGCGAAGTTACGGATAACTTCGCCTAAACTGTAACTTCGCCGAATTTGAATCGGCAACAGTTAGGGATTTAGAACGACGTGTAGATGATGATTTCGGAGATCGAGGACTCCGAAATACATGATTTTATGAAGTTATAGAAGTTCATGCAAATTACTATCACGTAATATCAAGTTTGAAAATCGGGTGTTTAGGTTTCAAATAATCGAGGTCACGAAACGGTTCGAATCGACCTGTGATTAACATTAACGACCATGATTATACGAATATAGAACCCTACACACCTTTAATCTGATTTGAATCGAGGTAAAAAATAACAGATGATCGATGATATAAGTTCGCCGGTTGACAGGGAGTTAAGTTCGCTGGGTTTTTGAAATTATGATCCTGTTTGACCTTAAAACTTCTTTATATAGGGTCAAAGTTAGTACAGGCGAAGTTATAGACAACTTCGCCTATTCCAGGCGAAGTTATCAACAAGTTCGCCTGTATTTACAAAACACACCCCTATACTTTTAATAATTTTCAATAAAGTTTTAAAAACATCCTTTAAAGCGTTAAATGATACAATCAAGACCAAGTAACCAGGTATAAAATCAAACAATTACAAAAGTAACAAAATTTTGAAAAATTAAAGTACACGGGATCAAATTTCAGTCTCGACAGGGACTACCATGTTTTAGAAAAGATCCGAACAGGAATCATACTAATTTCATGACTGTCACACAGATCCGTGTTCAGCTGTATTATAACATAAAGAAACAGGTTGTAAGCAGGTAATCAACTTAAGATGGTTTTCATCGTTTCTGTGATACGAGTTAAGTTCAATTAAGCTCAAAAATTAAGTGGGCAACAACTCAGAGATTATGATGCCTCCTATCTATTCTCAAAGCGTATTTGGCTTTCCCCAAGTCACCCCGAATTGACTTCAACCCATAGTGTCCGATTAAGTTTGTAAGTACTCTTCATCTGCTTCCCGTTCTCTTTCTTACTCCATGATTGAGAAGTCTTGACATTGTCAGCTCTAGAATGTTTCAATAACTCGTAAGGTTTTTTTTTTTTTTTTTTTTTTAAGATAAACATTTACATAGACTTCAGAGTAGTAAACAACTGCAAGTCCCGAATCTGGATCACTGCAGTTTCTTCACACACTATATTTATGGGAATCAGAACACTTACGGGCTCGTGTATGACTGGGTAATCGCTTTTCTGCCTATCATTCGGAAAGATATATATGAAGACATGCAAAACTCTTAAGGAGTTTCCACGTAAAATCGAGTAGATTTAGTTTGTATCACATCTACTTTTACGCACCATAAAAAGCTACCATGACATACAATGACTGTTCTAAAGCCTTTTAAGCCTAATAACTTCACTAGTTAAGCACACAGAATCAGTAAATCTATCATTTTCCAAGGTTGGATCAATTTCTGCTAAAACATAGTAACAGAACTTTTTACGAAGTAGTAGACTTGAAAAATAATTTCATTTCCCTAAAAAAAATTTTGACTTCAATTGCCCCGATCAGTTCAAAGTCTTCAGGTAAACGGTTATCCTGAGGATCCAATGGATCCGCTGGACCGACCACATACAAGTATGTGTCCTTCTAACTAAGTATGAACGACTAATTTTCAGCGAAAGAATAAAAACACATCATAAACCGCCCCGGTCACATTCAGTCATCTGGTTAATGGCAACCCTCAAACTCTACAAGTAGAAAATGAGGACCAAACATATCCGAGGATATGTCCTTCAAACTGAGGTAACCGACATAATTTTAAGCGATAGTGACATTTTTTTTTATATATATGCACAAAAAGCATGGTTACTCGGGATTGATCATCCCATTCAACTCAACAAGGTTTTGAAATCTTGATTTGTCAAACGCTTTAGTATTTAAATCAGCGAAATTATCAAGCGTATCCACCTTTTCAAGCACAATCAGTTTCTTCTCAGCATAATCCCGTATAAAATGATGACGTATGTCAATATGTTTAGTTTTACTGTGCTTTACGGGATTATTAGTTACTGAGATCGCAGCAGTGTTATCAATACAAATTGGAGTAAGTGAGAAATTCAGACCATAGTCGCGTAACTATTGTTGAATCCACAGAACCTGGGAGCAGCAGTTGGATGCTGCCATGTATTCTGCCTCACATGTTGAAATGGCGACTGATGTCTGCTTCTTGCATTGCCAGGACACTAATCTACCTCCTAGAAACTGACATCCTCCAGTAGTTGACTTCCGACTCTGATTGCACCCTCCATAATCAGAATCTGTGTAAGCTACCAACTCTAAGTCTCCTCCCTTCGCGTACCACAACCCCAGCTTAGGTTTGCCTTTGAGATATCGCAAGATCCTCTTCACACCCTTCATGTGAGATTCCTTTGGGTTTGCCTGAAAATGAGCACAAAGACAAACTGCAAACATAATATCAGGCCTAGAAGCAGTTAAGTACATTAAAGAACCTATAATAGCCCGATACTGAGTTGGGTCCACATCTGCGTCATTGTCTGTCTCAGCACCCAATTTATGGTTGACGCAGATTGGAGTATCGAATGGAGTGCTGTCCTCCATCTTGAAGCGTTTGAGCACATCATGGACATACTTGGTCCGATGAATGAACATCCCATCCTTCTTCTGATCAACCTGCAATCCTAAAAAGAAAGTTAGTTCACCCATAGTACTCATTTCAAACCTTTTCTTCATGACGGCCTCAAACTCCTGACACATGGAGACTTTTGATGCAGCAAAGATAATGTCATCCACGTAGACTTGCACCAGCAGGAAGTCGCTTCCTTCTCTCTTGAAGAACAACGTGCTATCTATCTTCCCTCTTTCAAACCCATTTTCAAGCAAGTAATCTGATAAAGTTGAGTACCAGGCACGAGGTGCCTGATGTAGTCCATACAACGCCTTGCTTAACTTGTACACGTGGTCTGGAAAGTCTGGGTCAGGAAAACCCGGAGGTTGCTCAACGTACACAACCTCATCAACTTTCCCATTTAGGAACGCACTTTTCACGTCTAACAGAAATACCTTCATCTTCTTATAAGCAGCAAATGCCAAAAACAATCTAATGGCTTCCAATCTTGCCACAGGAGTGAACACTTCATTATAATCAATCCCCTCTTGTTGATTAAAACCTTTAACGACTAGCCTCTCCTTGTTTCTTATAATAATCCCTTTCTCATCTCTCTTGCACTTAAAAACCCATTTTGTGCCTATCGCATGCACATTCTTTGGTTTTTCAACCAAAGTCCAAACTTCCATTTTCTTGAATTGAGCCAGCTCTTCTTGCATGGCTTCGACCCACGAGCTGTCCTTTAGAGCCATTTGATAATTCTTTGGTTCAATCTGGCTGATAAAGCAGGTGTACAAGCATTCGTTGATTATGCCTGTCTCCTTAATGCTTGTGTAAACACAGGTGTGCTCATTCAAGCTACGTCTTGTTTGTACATCGGATGACACATCACCAATCACATTCTCCAAAGGGTGATCTTTATGAATTCTCGTGGTCAGAACCGAACCGACATGCCAATTGTCTTCCAAGTTAGAAGAGAGCTCGTCAATGGTTGTTCCTTGCTGAGAGTGAAACGGATTGAAAAATTCTTCTTCAGGAGAGGCAGCAGGGGTATCGATAGCAATTGAATGAGGAAGGTTGACATTTATCAAACAGTTGTCTTTGCACTAGATTTTCTTCCCTCATCAAGGATCATCTTCGTAGCAACTCTTTCTTCTACTTCTGCACTATCCAAATAAGGTATGTTAAAAGACTTAAAAAGTCTATCATAGTCGAAAAACTCAGCAGGTCCGTTGCTTGGTTTTGGCGGTTTGTAACTTGTGATATCGGTGTTACACACCACCTCAACCTTGCCGGTCGATGTATTAAAGACACGTCTGTTGGGAGTCCCAACAACATAACCGACTAAGATTCCTTCATCGGCTACTTCACCAAATTTAGAATTTGTCTTTAAAATCGAACAAGGGGACCCGAATGGTTCAAGACCACTCAAGTTGGGCTTCCTCCCATGCATAAGCTCATAACACGTTTTATCAAGTCTTTTAACAGTCAAGACTCTATTCAGGATATAACAGGCTGTAGCAACAACTTCAGCCCAGAATACCACAGGAAGCTTCGAATCAGCCAGCATAGTTCTGGCTCCTTCAATTAACGTTCTATTCTTCCTCTCAGCCACTACCATTCTGTTGCGGAGTATACGGAGCGCTGTACTGGTGCTCAATCCCTTTTTGAAGGCAGAAGATCTCCATTTCATAATTCTTGAACTCCGTTCCATTGTCACTCCTGATGAACTTAACCCTTTTATCCATAACGTTCTCAACTTTGGTAATCAAATTCTTCACCATCTGAGCCGTTTCATCTTTTGATTTCAGGAAATATACCCACGAATATCGTGAGTAATCATCAGTGATCACCAAGCAATAAGAAGTACCTCCTAGACTTTTTGCATTCACGGGACCGAAGAGATCCATGTGAAGCAATTCTAGAGTACTGACAATAGAATTGACCTTCTTGGTGTGATGGGATTTCTTGTGCTGCTTTCCCTTCTTGCACGCTAGACATTTGTCTTCAAAGTTGAAACTTTTCAAGGGAACGCCCAGCACAAGTCCATTCTTGACAATGTGGTTCATCTTCCGAAGATGAATGTGCCCCATTCTCCTATGCCACAATTCGGACTCCGATTCGCTTGCTTTTGTCATAAGGCATGATTCTTCCATGGCCATTTCAGTCGACCTCATATCCATAATATACGTATTCCTCTCACGTGGAGCCTTCATCACAATCCACTCCTCTGGTATCTGAAAACCAGGATGCAACACAATCGCCTCATTCTTTGTAAAATGTACGGTGTACTCCTTATCACAGATCTGCGACACACTCAGCAGATTGTGCTTCAATTCTTCGACAAAGTTTACTTTCTCTAGAGTCATCTTTCCATTAGACACCGTTCCCGTTCCTGTAATCTTGCCTCCACTTTCTCCAGCAAAGCTCACTCTCCCTCCTTGAACAGGTTTCAAATCTTGTAACAAGATTTTGTTACCCGTCATGTGCCGGGAACAGCCGCTATCCACAACCCAAAGATTATTGGCAGCCCTGTTCAACTGTTCCTGCACGATTAAAGCAAAAGATTAGAATCTAGGGACCCAAGACCAATTGGTCTTGGATCTATACATCCCGAACTTTGGCTTTCCAAAGTTAGTCTCTGTATAATTCCTGTAAGTCATATTAGTATACCTCCTTGTAGATTGATTGTGAGGCCTTCCAAACCTTTGTGAATTGAAAGAATTATAACTTACTGTTTGGTTATCAGCAGTGTGAAACTGAGATTGGTTTCTTTGAAAACCTGAATTAGTCTGATTTCTGAATTTTGAATGGTTTTCACTTTTACCAGTATTATAATTACCATTAGGTTTAGTCTCAGTTTTGGTATGCCTCACACCTCTGAATCGCTGCTTCAGAGGGCAATCTACAACTAGGTGCCCTAATTGATTACACCTAAAACAACACCTATGCTCAACTTTCTTTTCAACAGTTGTTTTGGATGTCGAGGCTGTACTACCGCCCGTTCGTCTCACATATGGTGGGACATAAGGGTTTAGCGGAGAACTCTTTTTAGTTGTTTTATCTTTCTCTCCACTATTTGGTAATACAACCTCCTCCTTTGTCTTACCCGACTCGAATGACTTATCCGAATCTGATGAGACCGGACTCGGAACAGAAATTTTAACACTTGACACAGGCGGACTTGTTTCGCCTCTACTAACATCTGGTTCTTTACTAGTTATCTTAATTGGAACTGTCTGAACAACCTCAAAGTCAACAGATTTCTGATTACTAGGATTAAAAGTGTAATTGTGATTATAAGGTGGTGGAACCTCATGATAACCAATTCCTCCCCTCTTAACTGAGGAACCTTGATCACTAACAAGGTGATCAAGAATAGCAGAGGAATTTCTGAACTGCTCAAGTTTTCTATTCAATTCCACCACTTTCACCTGGTGATCAGCAATCTGTTTTTCTCTTTCAGCTATTAGTTTGGTTTTTTCTTCCAAAACTTCATAGCTTAGATCAATCACTTGAATTTTTTCAGCAAGTTTTGCTTTTAGACTTTTAATATCTTTTTCACAAGCTTTTATTTTAACTTTATAGCTATTTTCTCTTGCTTTTGTAAAATGATGATCTTCTTTTAGAGTTTTAAACTCAGCATCCAAACTAACATACTGATCAGTTATAGTTGCTAATTGCTCAGACAAGTTTTCACATTTAGAACAAGTAGGTTTAGAACATACCTCGGAGAGCTGGTCTTTAGCATCAGCCATGAAAGCTTTTTCTTCTCCAGTAGCTTTCTCACTTTCTTCATTTTCCACATTCGCCAAATTTGCCTGTTCAAAGATTTCTTCAGAATGCAGGTTCCAGTTATATTCACCATCTTCTCTGGAAATCATGGCACTATAATCTTTACTACCCCCATTATGCTGTGTAGACTTGCCTTGACCACGTTCTACACGCTCATTTCTGCACTCCTTAGCAAAGTGGCCGTTTTGCTGACAGTTGTAGCATCTTACCTTCGTCTTGTCAAACCCTGGCCTTCCACCGACAAACTTTCTTCCGGTCTTTTTCATAAACCGTTTCACTCTTCTCACGATCATAGCCATCTGCCATTGCAGATCCATTTCTTCCAGATCATCAGCATCAATCTGGTTATATTCTTCATCCAACATAGCTGGATCAACAATCTTCCCCTGAATGTAGTTCTCATAGGAAGCAATAAAAGAAGCATAGAGAGCAAACTGCTCTTCAGCAGAATTGACACTCATAGGCATCTTAGAGTAGTTGTTGCTAGAAATACTTGGAGAGCAACTACTCTTGCTTGCTTGCGGTTTAGATGCACTAGATCCACCTGCTACAAAGCAAACATCACCATTCGTGTTGACTGACACATGCCCCTCATGTGATGAGTTGGCGCCCGACTCTCCCTTCGAGTAGTAGGCAGCTGATTCAGTCTTCGAACCTGAACTAGAGTTGACTTTAGCACCATACATACCTGGATCTTGAACCTGATCCGTAGGTGTCTCCTTTCTAACCATGTTAAGCTCAAAGGTTCGGAGCTTGTTAACTGCTGTCTCAAGGTCATAGTCAGCAAAGTCTTTATCTTCTCTCATCAACACAGTATACATCTCCCATTTTGGTGGGAGAGCATCAAGAAGCTTCTCAACAATCTCATCTTCTTTGTATGCAATTGAATAGTTGCTGAGTTCAGTCATCAGATGATAATATCTGGTGATGATATCATCAAGTGCTTCGTTTTTCAGATACTTGAAGACCGAGAATTGAGTTTTGAGCAATTTGATCTTCGAAGCACGGATTCCCACATTTCCTTCAAACCGGTTCTCAAGAGCTTCCCAAAGCTCTCTTGCTGTCTTGTACTTTCTAAAAGTATGAAGGATCTCTTGTGGAAGAGCCATAGTGATAGCAGCATGAGCCTTGCTCTCGGCCTCATACATCTTTTTCTCTTCTTCTTCATTTTGCTGTACTTTTTGATCTGATCACGACCTTCGTACTCCATAGTTGGTGGAATATAACCATCCTGGATGCATACCCACATTTTCGCATCCTGGTACTTGACATATTGTTCGAACCGATCCTTCCAAGCAACGAAGTCGGTTCCTTTAAGCAACTTTGGGGCCTTAGTAGCTGACCCTGCTTCTACTTCCATCTTAACTAACTCTGAGATGTTAATTGACGACATCTTTCTCAAAAACTAAGAAACCCGAAAAACAAAAAAAATTTCTTCTGAAAAGTACTGTAGGCGAAGTTACGGATAACTTCGCTTAAGTCTTAACTTCGCTGATTCTTAACTTCGCTTGAGGTAAGCGAACTTAGGAGGTAGGCGGAGTTGTAGAGAACTTCGCTTGAGTTAGGCGAACTTGAGAAGGTAGGCGAAGTTATGGATAACTTCGCTTAACCTTATATCTTCGCCGAAACCCTACGAACAGTGACGGCAACTTCGCCTGATGAACACGAAGTTTCTGCAGATCTGATTTCTGGGTTTTTCGAGGTTTTTGACGGTGTAAAGGGTTGAATACGATGGTAGGAGGTAAGAATGACACAAAAACACAGAAAACACGTCCCGCGAATAGTCGAAACGGGACGATTTCTACACCCGCGTGAATATCCCGAACCACACAATTGAGCAATTGCTCTGATACCAAATGTAGGTCCCCCCGGGGCGTCGCCGATCGATACGAGATCCGCACGAGGTCTAGGAGTGCGGAATCCTCCTAGACTTGTTTATTGGTGTAAAGATGAAGAACACAAACACGTACACGAACGGGATAATCAAATCTGCAGATTCTTATATAATAATCAAAACACGTTACATACCGTAACCAAACAGAAAACACGACTGACCCGAGGTGAGCTCTACCTCGGGTCATCTTACACGACTCTCCTTGTCTCTTACTCTCTCTAAACAAACAAACTGCTCAAAACACACACTAATTTCTGGATTCCTAAACCTAAACAAGACACACGTATATATATATAAAACATTCTCGGGCCTGGGCTTCAGTAGGCGAAGTTGTGCTAACTTCGCCTATGGCGAAGTTGTTCTAACTTTGCCTAAGGCGAAGTTGTGCTAACTTCGCCTGTGGCGTTCCGCTGGTCAGAATTGCATAGCGACGGTCACAAAATGCACCAACAGTCTCCCCTTTGACCGTTGCTCTCAATTCTAACAAACACAAAAGATCATCTGTTACACAACATGCACCAACAGCCCCCCTCTTAACTGATGATCTTATGTTTGCAGTCAACCAGCCGTGTCTGAATCTGTCATGTAGCTTCACAAATCTACCAATCACCCAGCGTCTTCCATATCAGATCTTCCCTTCAGTGTAAGCTTCTCCGACTATAACGATTGAGGTCTTTGAAATGCATGCATCCTCGTGCCAATAGATCATCTCAACCAATCACGTGAGTCCATCTGACTTCACTAACACGTGAAGTTGGGCTTCCTCCACAACTTCACCAACTCGTCGGTATACGATAAGGTTTAATCTTCAACTACTCAACATCAAGTGATCAATTTCATCACAAAACCACCTTGACAGAATCTAACACATGACCATTAATTAATCCGAAGCATCTTCAATCACCAGGGATAACGATCAAGAACATAAACACTTTAGTTCCCGATTAAATCCAACTTGTTCCAGAATTTTCACTCTAATAAATAAGCATCACGTTTCAGGATCCAATTCTCGAACGCCTTGAAAATAACATAAATAATATGCTCTGACCGCAATCCAGTAATGACAAAAACCTTTAGTTCAATTTGACTTTCTTCAGTTGGTCAACCTCGAACAACAACAATTTCGTTGCCCACAAACACCCAAATATGTGTCAATATCCAGTTTCAATCAATATCCCATTCACAAACTCAACTCCATATCCAGAGTTGACACGTATTTGTTCACACGTAAGACCCAGAGATAACAAGTTTCACTCGTTGATGGAACAACATCTTCGGTCTCACAATAATCGTGTACACCGGGCCATACAGACGAAAACACCAAAATACTCTTTTTTTTTTCTCTCGTTAACTTCGCCTAAAGTTAACTTCGCCTAAAAGTCAACTTCGCCCCTCAATAACTTCGCCTGGCCATAACTTCGCTTGGCTGCTAACTTCGCCTGGCCAATAACATCGCCGAAACCCTACGAACAGTGACGGAAACTTCGCCTGAATCCCATAACTTCGCCTGCGGCGCTGTTCAGCCAAGAACGCATCAGATTCGTGCCAGAAACACCAAAACGCCGATCTCGAACCATAGCATAAGAGCCTAAGGCTCTGATACCAAATGTAGGTTCCCTGGATGGATCTGCACGGGATATCTCGATCTACACAGGTGCGGAATCCCTGCGTAGGTCGTTACGAGCGTAGAACACGAATCAAACAAACACACGATACGAATAAACGAACACACGTTATATTATAATCGAAACACGTGATATAATCACTGAATACAGACTCAATACTCTCTGGTTCTCACGTCTCTCGACTCACACACGTCTGTATACGATTACCTTAAAAACTCACTAAACAAGCCGTGACCTAGCATATAAATACACGACAACTTCGCCTGATATGTTCAGGCGAAGTTGTTGCTAACTTCGCTTGACTAACAAGTTCGCCTGATAAGCGAACTTGTCAGTAACTTCGCTTAAACATAAACAAAACACAATTAACATTACAGACTGGATTACAGACACTAGACTATGAACTACTGACATTATGCACCAACAATATACATAATTATAAATGGTACATCTTGTTATGTTGAAAGACTCTTGATTTTATCATTTATTTATAAATGTTGTTCATGCAACTTTGTAACTTTTAATCTAGAAATAGTTAAAATAATTCGTGTATGCTACATGAAAATTAGTTAAACACATATCCTCATGTTTAGATTTGAAAAGATTGAACATTTGTTATGAATTGATATTCTTGTAAAGTAATATTATAAATAATTTGTTAACACAACTATTTTAATATTACACTTGGGTTGAAAATTCATAAATCAATGGAATACTTGAACTAGTATAATTTAATCAACCATTGGTGGATTATGTTCTTCATGTAATCTTTCCGACCGGTTGTTGGATTTGAATTTCGTAATTGAAAGATAATCTATATCTTTAAATTCAACATAAAGCTACTTACATTATAGTATGATTTGAGGTGATTAGTTTGTATAATTCATACTAAGTTTTCCAAAAAATCATTTAGATGGTTATCTATAACTAGAAACTATTCTTTTTTATAAAACAAAATAGTGAATTTATCATACATTTAAGTTTACCATCATCAGGAGTCAAGTGGATTCTAAGTTAAGGTGATAGCTTCTTAATTCTTGTTTATCTCCATAATCGTGTGACTTGCTTTAAGTTATTGTTATAAGTTTTTCTAAAAATTAATCTTAAAAAAAATCAATTAAACTCATTTCTCATGGTTATTATATTTGCAAAGGTTTGATATTAAAATTTACGTGTCCATGGATTGATACCCGGTTCTCTTCGTTACTATTTTACCACACGACGGGTACACTTGCCTTTTGTGTGTGTGGTTAAGTCTAAGGGGCTATTTGGCAAACCTCTGAATTATTAAGTGCTGAATGGGTAAGAGGTCCGAATGAGTAAGATGATCTGAACCAGTAAGAGCTGAATGAAATGTATCTGTTTGGTTAGAAATCTGAATAACTGTGCAAAATTACTATTTTACCCCTTTGCGTAGATTTGGTATTAATCTCATTCAAAATATCTAAATGATTTTAAACAAACTATATTTATATTCATTAATGAAAAAAATATCAGTGTATTTTTTAGTTCTTTGAACAAAAAACGGGAAATTAGAATCTCTAAGTATTATAAAGTTAAAAAATTTTAAATTATTTATACAAATATATAAAAATAATACAAAACATATTGTAACAAATATAATATTGGCCTATATTTCCAAGAAGTCCCAATTGTCCAGTTTCCAACTCCAAAACCATAATCGGTAACGGATCTCCACAGGAGAACCTCAAGAGAGGCGGTGCACGGCGGATAGTGATGGTGGTGTGTTGGCATACTTTTTTTGAACAACATAACCCTTCCCCTTCGTCTCTTACCCTTTTTTTCCGGTGACCTTGTTAATGACGGCATTGGAAGGGTGGCTGTGTTCATTTGTGGCTGAGGTCGGTTTTACAGCGAGAATGGGTGACGGCGGTTAGGGTTTCACCTAGAGCCGCATATTCGGAAAGCTCTTTCTGGTTCTCCGGCGATGACCCATACGCATGGTGGTTGGATGATAAATGGAGGGTAATTTGGTCTTGCTTCCATTCAACAACCATATGTTCTCATTCAGTATCATTTTCAATCTGAACCATACGTCTATTCCCGCTCCAAATCTTGCGTCGGGTTTTTGTTGGGTTTTTGTTGAAAATACGTCTATTCCCGCTCCAAATCTCCCGCGATGCGCAAAAATAAACGTACAAACATTCGAAAACGACGTTCAAACTTAGCGTCGTCGCATCTAGGTCTGTCGTTGAAATAGTCTTTCATCAAACGATTGTTCGCATCCTCACGATCTCGAAGGATATACGATCGCCTACGGCGCGGCCGAGAAGTAGTAGAGCCAGACGCTATCTTATTAGTGACAACCTGCATTGCGCTCATGATCTCAGCTTCCTCCTCCAACGTCTGTTGGTTGATCTGATCAATCTTCTTCGTATCCTCAATTAGTTGTTCCCAAATGCCGAAAGAGTTTGGGGAATCCATTTTAACAAAAAAAAAGTTAGTGAAAATGGGTTTTGAATTGATGAAGTATTTGAGTTGGTATATAGAAATGATGAAAATGATTGAATTGGTTTGGTATTTATATTAAATTTTTAATTTTTTAAAGTTTTTTTTAACTATTCAACGATCATATATATTAAATAATATTATTTTCTTTCAAACCTCAGGCAACAAGTAACACTCCCCCTATCGCCCTTATTATCGCCGGGGGAGGGGGGTGTTACTAAAAAATGTCGCCCCTTTTCATTGCCCCATTACGCATAGTTTTACAACACCGTTTACATCTCCACTTCTACTCTCATCCCCACCACTTTCTCTCACTAACAAATCATGGAAGAAGACGGGTTGAACTTCTGCCAGTAATTCTTGCTGTTACAGATCACGGAGCTGTAGCTCTGGCGGCAAAGAAGGAAATTTTCATTTCCATCATTGTTTACTTGCTCCTTCCTAACAAGCTAGGTCGCTTATGAGGTTGTTATTATATCTTTATGTATTCGATCATTTACGGCTGATGAGATTAATTTGTTTGATTAACAATTTTAATAAACAATGATGGAAATCAAATGGTAATGCATGTGTTGGATTGCTTTTTATCTGTACGTAGCAGCTTTAAAAGTAACGTTATTGTTCTTGGAAATTAGAATTTCTTCTTAAAGTTTACGAAAAGAAGGTACTTTGGGTGTTTGAAATAATAATCCAGTCATAAAGTAAACGTGTTTCACCAGTTATTCTTATAATTTATAAATGCCACCTTTTTTGATAATCTCTTTTCAACTTTTAAAATAACTAGGTGTTTACATGGCGCGTTGCGCCGATCTTTGTTTAGGTTTGTAATATTAAAAGTTAGCTTCAACGATAGATTATAGGGCAACATATTTCATAAATGTTTACAAAAGATGGTTATGTTGTTTTTAAGTTAGGGATAGTTACACATTTATATATGCCTATGCATGGTGGGTACAAAATTTCCATGTGTTCATGGGTCTGTTTGGCTGCATTTTTGCAAAAGTTACATGTCTTGACTGTCCTATTCTTGGTACTTTGATTTCTTGGTTTCACCAATGCATAATAAAATAAACATGTCAGTTATATCAACCCGACAGTAAAGTAAAAGATGTTGAAAGTGTTGTATATGTTCACACCTGCTTCTTCAAAGTTGAGATGTCTTTTTGCGTTTGTGGTTTCGCTGATCTCTTTGGTTGTTGGTAGTGCTTGAGTTGTTGGTGTGTAGACTATTTCTGCTGCTGTTAATGTTTCGTTGGTGGGTAAAAGTTGCATGATGACGGTTTTGGCTTTGTTGATCTTTAGGTTGTATGAGTCATTGCTATATTGGATGTGCATCACGACTCGTTTTCTTGTTAATGCATGCAGTTCCTAGGGTATTATTGTTGGGTCTTCATAACCTTTTTCATCGACAAGTCTTTTGCATGTTATTCCAAGCAAAGTGTTTGGTTCAATGTTGAAGATTGTGGCTTTTGCAGATCCGGTGTCATCTGTAATTGTTACTCCATCGGTGTACCTGTAGTGTATGTTGTTTAGTTATCTTTTGTCATAGGAAAAGTGTATGTTGTCATTTGAGAGTGAGTGTTTTCTTACAAAAGTTTTGGGTCACTGATGTCATCATGTTTTTCGCACGACCATTTTTTTGTTTTTGGGGAACATTTTGCGGCCACATTCTGGGCATTGGTGGAAGAACCATGTTTTTGTTGCAACGTCGGTTACTTTACCTCGCATACGAAGTTCGTTTCTTCCTATATAGATTTGTAGACGAGTAAAATATTTTTATACTGTTTGCACATATATGATAAAGTTGAAGTATATTGAACAAAATTTATTTAAGGTTGCAAAATCTCACGAATGACTTTGTTAAAGTTTGATGTATACACTAAAATTAAATATCTAAAATCATTTAAAAGAGAAAAAAAAAAACAGATAAACGATGGCAAATAGGGATGAGCGTTTTCATTACCGCAACCGAAATGACACCTAGTTCGGTACTGATTTTGTACAAAAGCGGTTCCAAGTTTTGAGTTGTCACTGCCGATATAGTGTGGCACGGTATTGGTATGGTACCGGTACCGAACTGATAACGGTACCGAATCTAACAATTCGGTGCCGGGTAACAAATAATTTCAAATTTGGGATCGGGATTTTCGATACCGGTACCATCTCGATCTCATCCCCATTTGAAAAAAAAAAGAAGATAGTTTTGAAAATTGTTTGATTTTATCAGTTTCATAATTCATACGGTTATTTATTGGGTCATTACCTCTTGATTTATACTTGTGTTTGCTGAATTTGAGAAATTGTGTGGATCGGTTCTGTTTGTTGCTGCTGATGTTGCTGTATTAGTTGTGTGGCAATTGTGTGAGGCTATTGTTGTTGGAACCTGTGGTTCAATAGTGATGTTTAGTGAGGGGGTGACATATTTTTTTAGTTAAAGTTAAAACGATTCTACCTTGATTTAAGGGCTGTTATTGTGTCTGTTGGTGGGTTGAAGTATATGTGTGTTGCAGCAGTTGATGACAACTGTATTTTTTCTGCAACACAAAGTATTTAAACAAAGAAAAGTATTCTAAATAAAAATTTAAAAAGATAATAAAAGTAATACATTACCTAAGAATTTTCCAACTTTTGTGGAGGTCAGAACAGCGATGATCGGTGCGTCAGTCTTTTGCATTGTTTCCCAGTTAAATCTTGGTATTATTTCTTCCCAGATTGTGACCTCTATTGCCTTTCCGCTAGAATGTGGTGGTTTTATAAATGTTAGGTCCATATATTAAAGAATCTTATCGGTGGAGAGTTGAGGTTACCTTATATCTGTCATACTGAGCCTTATCACTTGCGTTCTAGTTGAGGTTGTATCTGGGGTTGCGTGTCTAACCTTCCTGCATAATATGTAAGCGGATATCGATCACCGCATGGTTTGTAGTGAATAATAATGTGTAGTGTAGAGTTATTTTTACCTGTGAGGCGTTCTTTTTTGTGGGCGTGTTCACAGAGCTGATTGTAATCACATAGGCGGAAGTAGAACCGGGGAAAGTCTGGTGGATCAGTTACATATTTGAGAATGACATTCACGCCAAATCTTATTGTTGTCGGGTGATCAGTAGATTTCATTTCTAGTAGCGCTTGCTCGCATATGTAGTTGTAAATTTCATAAAATGACATTAGATTAATTTTGTTTTCAAAGTAATCCTTGTCTAGGGAGTGTACATTTGCTTGGATGGCGTCTCCCTGCGTATTGTACTTGTTATATTAACTATGCGGTTAAAAATAAGTGTGTCTAGTTAATCGTTTACTTACATGTTTTTCGATTAGTAAATAAGAAACATCATGTCGTCTTATGTATGTCTTCCATTTCCTTATAGCTCGTACTGTGATAGGTATTGCGTCACATGTTGGGTTTATACTTGAGATTCTATCTGTCTCCATTTTATGCACTCTGTTGATAAAGCATGTTAGATATAGTTAATACATATAAGATATGAGAAGCATGTTAGATACAGTTAATACATATAAGATATGAGATGTATTCGTGGGAAAAAGAAGTAAAAACATATACGGTTTGTCGGGTAATTACTTTGTTATAATCAATAAAATATCTATAATATATTCATATATCACGACATGTAGCCTTATTAGTATAATTAGGAAATATATGAAGTGTTATTTGTAATATGGTATCCTCGAGGGTGTTTATTTCATTCATGAAGTCTGAAAAAACGATGTTTTTTTGTTTTGCTTGCGCAACTATCTTCGGTTGTGGATATCAACACTTTTAGAGAAGCAGGCGAAGTTGCTCTTGACAAAGCGACGTATAGTTGTCCGTGTGTGAATACAGGTTCTGGTAAGTAGACACCAATTTTTTTCAGAGATTCACCTTGACACTTATTGATTGTCATTGCATAGCATGGTTTAATTGTAAATTGACGTCTCGTAAAGACGAATGGTAGTTCTTTTCTTCTGTGAACGAAATTTACTTTGGGTATATACACTCGTTGACCAATGCGTGTTCCTGTGATTATATGTGCTTCGACATTCTTTGGTAGCAGTTGTGATACTAAAAGTCTCGTGCCATTTCATAGACCAGAGTTTTGGTTTATGTTTCGCAATAAAATTATTGGGGTATTGACCTTTAGTTTTAGTTTATGTGGTGGAATTCTGTTGAAGTTCAATTGATTTAGGTGTTCTTCTGGGTACAAAATGTCTATGTCACCTCTGTTTCATGAGTGGGGAACGATTGTGTCTTTGCTTATATATGTTTTGTATTCTCCAGGGCATGATTCTAAGATAAGATCGTTCACTTGTTCTGCAGTAGAATTTTTTGGGCAAACGATTGCTCTATCGGAAAAATGTTGTGCAGATGGGTGATCTAAAATGTTGTCATCGTAAACGAATCGAATTAACGAAGCCAAAATTTTTTTCGCAGGATATAAGAGGAATTGAGCCGGGATTTCGATTATCTTTGCATTTGGGGGGTCGTCTTTATCTGGCTCCCAATGACACCGTTTCCAATGCTTAGTAGCCATGTTGCGAAGTGAGGAGTAACATTTATGTCGTCCTCGTTATGAATATTAGATGTTATTCGCATGTTGTGGTTTAATCTATGCACCTTAAACCTTTTCCATAAATGTGATCTTGGTAGTGTAGAGTTAAGGATCTCTGAACGTGAGGCTTTTACTATAACGGGAAGTGTTTGTATAAGATCGCCACCTAATAATATGGATTTCCCGCCAAAAGGTTTTTCACGTTGATCACAGGTCTCGAAGTGTTCTGTCTAAGGATTCGAAACATTTTCTGTCGCTCATTGGGGCCTCGTCGCATATTATAAGAGGCGTTTTTGATAAAAGGACATACAGTTGTGTCTGTTTTTTTTATATCACAAACTGACTGGTCCGTTGAGTCTGTTGGTATCTTAAAGTGAGTGGGCAGTTCGTCCAGATGGTAATAGAAGTGAGGCGATCCCAGATGCTGCAACCACTAATACAACTTTTCCTATGGATCATATTGCTGAAAAAATTGTCGTCCATAAAAACGGTTTGCCTGTGCCGCCGTGACCGTAAACGAATAACAAAATCTGAGAATTTGTATTTTGCGCATGCGTTACTTTTTCATAAACCTAAAGTTGGTCACTATTTAGGTGAGATCTTAATTCTGAATGTTGAGCGCCTAAGGCGACTCTATCATACGACTTCTCTTCCATTAGTAACCTATTTCTAAGTGAAGCGAGTACCATACTGGAAGGCATTGGAAGCCCAAATTCTCAAAGTGTTTTTTGAAGGGGTGCTTGTATTTAGTAGTAATTCGATATCGTATAAAACATATTGTTGTAGATCACATTCATTTATAGTCCCAACATGTTGCCGACTCTCTCTATGTATCCTTAATCGTATATCGTCAGACATTTTTTTCCAATGTTGTTGCCAAAACACATATGGGCTAGTGATGTCGCAGAATAAAAGCATAGTTGCAAACATAGATCATAATTCGGCTGATGTTGCCCAAAATGATGCCTCAAAAAATGTTGAAAGCCATTGTCTATCATTTCCAATCTACCCCAGGCTCTCACAGGCTGCACGGTAAGTTGTATACGTTACTCCTGACACAGTGCGTATTTCACCAAATGACCTACACCCCATCTGGTGACATAGCAACAACCGTAGGTAAAATAATTATCCGGACGATGGGTGTACATATATTAGTTTGCCAATTGCAGGGTCTTTGTTTTCTGACCTGTGAATCCATCCTTTACCAGACTCATTCCACCAGTGTCGAGAGACATAATCGATATATCTATGGTCAATGCCATCGTTGTGGGTTCGATTGTTTCTTGTCCATTCGGTAAGTGTAGTTTTTCCAAATGATGGATTGCGAACAACGGTTTGTAAGTGCATATGTTCTAGAATGTAACATTTTACATATCTTCTAAGTGCACAGCTAAAAGTTGCACTGATGGATTTTTGTTGTGAATTGGAAAGTTTGGAATTCTCCACGCCGACTCGTGCGGACATATGTATCGACCATCAATGAAATTCTTGATCTCATTCACCATAGATGGTTTGTTAGCCGATGTACCAGGTGAGTTATCACTTGCGTTGCTAATGGCGAACTTAACTCGGTCTGCACCTTTGGAAATATACTTGAACAAATACTTGATCATTATGCTCCAACCACGATATTCAACGTTAATGTGAGCATTAAAGTGCATGCAAAGAGTCTTATTAAACGGTACGACATAACCATTTTCTAATGGTATATTATTTTTATCATCACGTAAGCAGTTGGCTGACCTTCGGTAATGGACATTACCATCGTTGTCAATGCGTGTGCATATTTCAAATTCTTTTGGAAAAGATTTGGAGCACTTGCCATCTCGCATCCATTGTGCATTTAGATTTGGCAGACCGCATGGACCATGAAGCATACATTCACTTACAATTTTGTAAAGTGTTGGGTTGTTGGACGGGTCTGGTATCTCAGCCATGATGTACTTGTCAACATCTGTGGGGCTTCTTATCTTGAAAGGTGGAGCAACCCATAATAAAGTATCAATGAGGGAGGCCTCTTTTCTGAAACTCAATGGTGTATAGATCTATGCAAGAAGTGTAACAAGGTTTTGTCTAATCTTAGAAACTTTATGAATGACTTCACCTTAAGTTGAAAGACTCTTGCAATTATATCTGGCCTATCTTTCGCTTATGCGCAACCAATTTTATCAAGGTGTCGTGTTATTTCAGGCCATTTTGCATTACAAGTGAATGTTATGAAGTACTGAGGATTACCATGGACCCTACAAATGGCCAATGTCACACCCCAACCTATGGCGGAAATGCCGGGGCGTAACTGATTGCTCACAGCTTTTCAAAGGTTACTATCAAGCAATAATTTAAGTTTCAATATCTATTAAATTTTATTAAATAGTCAAGTACATCAAACTCATAAGTAAACAAGTAAAATAAACATTCAAAATTCAATTCTAGTATCTTCTTCACTAACATCCATCCTAAGTTTCTTCAAACAATCTTGATAATCACATCATACGATAACTTGCATATGCGTTGAAAATAAAGTAGATTTGTCAACACAAGGTTGAGTGAGCAACACACCTGTTTAAATGTACATATAGTATATATAAAAATAAGTAGTTGCAACAAGTCATATGAGAATAACAAATTAACCAAATGAGAAAGTATAACTGAGATGTCGAGAAGTAAAAAGTCTATAACGACTGGCGCATGATCATACTATTATAAGATTATGCTGGACCTCTTCGATTGCGGAAGCATATAAAGCAAGTAAGCACATAAACAAGTAAGGTATAAGTTGCTAACACATAAGACAATAGTTGCAGTTTTGAGTATAAGTATATATAAAAAATATAATTGACGCATATGTCCCCAAAACGTGGAAAAGAAGTAAAATAGGGGAATGTGGTACTCACCTGATCAGATGAACGAAATAAAAATGATGATGTGTAAAAGATGAACCCTTCGGGATACACCTACAAGGATTCCTAGTTAAATATGATAATATGAATTAATTATAAAAAAATATACATGATTTAATGAGTTAAGATTTCGATGTGATTTGAGTTATGTTGTTATTAGAATGTTATTGATTGATCGATTGAACTCTACAGTTATTATTATTGCAAAAATTAATATTATTGCAAAAATTAATATTATTGTTTATCATTTAAGAAACATTACTTTTTATTATTTATAGAAACACCTTCAAACTAAAAGAATTAACACACAAACGAGTTAATAAATAATTAGCTTAGATATAATTATGACAATTCGAATACTTAAATACATAAATTTAAATGTTAATAATGCATAACTAAACCGGTATAATATGTATTGTATTAACTAAAAATATAAGTAAATAAATCTTTATATAATCTATAATATATATAAAAGAAGATCAAAAAATCTTATGTGGTCGCTCCCCCTTTTTTTGGAGCCACCAGATTTGTTTCATTCTTAAATGGTGACATCTCATTGATTTAACCCGGTTTTTACCCGTTTAAGGTTTAAATTTCGCGAATCATGATTCTTACCGAACCCAGACACACTTAAATGGGTCAGAACACCTCTTTAATCCTTTGCCTCTCATCTCATCCACCCTATTATCGCTACTGCAGACTCAGATACAGATATATCTTCTTCACCATCATCTCCCTCGAATCCGAAACCATTATCCTGCATCATCACTGGCGATTCAAACTTCTGATTTGTGATTCGCAAGCCTCCTTCCAAATACAAGGTATGTTCGTCTGTTAATGGATTGGTATTTCGATTAATAGTACATAAACCGTAATTGATATTTAGACTGTTTCGAATTCATAGTTGTGTTGTTTGGCAAGTTCAATGATGTCTTCTGTCTGATATTTGATTTCTTGTATGATATAAACCCTAAATTGGAATCAAAACCTTAAATGTGAATTATCGTAATTCCGGCCAAAACTACTACTCTCTTCAATTTGGTGATAATAGAAACTGTGATACAGATCCGATGGCCACCAGATTGATCGATTTTTTAATGGTGAACTCTCTATTTTCTACTCTTATTCAAGAGTCAAACAGTTAATTATATAATTTTTAATCAGTTTTGTTAACTTAATTGTTAATATGTTGGTTAATATTATATTTTAATCAAACAGTGGATCATTTACACTATTTTGATTTATTTGGGTGCTACTAATTGGTGTAGTTTGTTTACATGATGTGAATTTTGCATTTTAGTGTCTTTAACATCAATTTTTTTAATCTAATTCCTACTGAAATTCTTTACACTGAATATCTTTTTATTATTGTTAGTGACAGGAACTTTGATTAAGTAATGAAGCACCAAAGAGGCGGATGCTAATTACCCGTGCAATCGTCATTACAAGAGCAATAGAAGCAGGATGCGCGAGGTTGATTCCCTGGATGTATCGTTAGCTTCCAGAGACAAGTTCCTTACTACATCGGTCCTCAGGAAAGTTGGTCATATTCAGAATTGTGATGATGTCGATCGCGCCCCTGCTGCCACTGCAACCCATCGGTATGTTGATTTTTTTATCATCCGTTATCATGTTCGTTGGTGTTAAGAATATGTATTTGTTACGTACACTGCTAGAAAACTAACTTTCACCGGTGAGAAAATCATCAACTGGTACGTCGTGTCAGCAATCATTTACGGATATGTCACACATTCATGAATATAAATGAACGAGACGTGTTCATGTTCAATAGCAAAATATTTCGTAAAAATTTGAATTTGTCTCATGAACATGTCAATGGGTTTGAAAATCATCAACTGGTACGTCATGTCAGCAATCATTTACGGATATGTCATACGTTTATGAATATAAATGAACGAGACGTGTTCATGTTCAATTGTAAAATATTTAGTCAACATTTGAATCTATCTCATGAACATGTCAATGGATTTGAATGTTTTTTTATCCGCAGCCAAAATTATCAAAGTCATTGCAAAAGTCAACATTGAATATTAGTCAACAACATGGATTCTACTTAGTTATAAAATGCCAACTGATCACTTGTGAAATTATTTAAATTAACACTATGTCTAAGGTGTAACTTAAATTTAGGTTCGTTTAAGGTTGTTGGTTTCTTTAATAATTTTTTAAATAATTATGCAGAAAGAATACATGCTTATTAAACCCGCAAGGGATGCAACTCTCAAAGAAAAGATGGAGGAAGAATTATCAACTATAGAAATCGTTCATGCTGATAATGAATGGAATATAAGGTAAATATTTGGCGTTTCATCATATTTATATTCTATATTATCACTGTACACCAACATATATAACATGTATTTGTTATTCTAATTCAAGATATCTATATTTTGATTTGACAAGCATGTTATAATTATATGTGTTGTTTTTCAGTGTTGTTGATGATTGTGAGGTTGAGGTTATTAATTGACAATTAACCAATTGCCACTAAATTGTCAAATATAACACCTAATTGTCTTAGTCATACAAACACGAAGAAGAGAGCTATGAGAACCACAGTAAGTAGAGGTGCACAAACCCGGTATATTCAGAAATGTTTTGCTCTACAAAAAAACATTCATTTTATATTGTAAATTACCTGGTCAATGCTATTGATGAAGGCCCAAGTATTGATGAACATGCCATGTTATATTTGGAGGCCCATGATCGTGTCTCCAAATGTGGCCCACGAAAACGGGCATAACTTGGCCCACGAGGCTCCGTTTCAGGCCCATTACCAGTCAAATCGAAGCTTGAGACGAGGAGCACATTGTGGCAAACAGCCTACGGCGGTTTGGCCCTTGTCCGAAGCCTAGAAACGACTCCTAAATAAAGTTATGAGCCATTTTATGTTTTTTTGTCAGTTTTTATGTTTTTGTTTTTGGGTTTGTGTTTGGCCCATGGCCCATTTTAGGCCCATTTCGTATTTGAAACTCAATTTATATTATGTTGATGTAATCTGAAGGGATAGACTTGAATTTTAATAATTATCAATTTTCTCTTCATTTTCCCTAAACCTTTGGGTAGGATTTGGGAGTTTCGAAGTTCATCACGGGTATTCTCCGAATCAACGTGATTCGATCTTCATTCTTGTTTATACCGCTGCATCAGCTATTCACAAACAATAACAAAATATCTAAATATGAAGTAGTTTGATTTAGGGTTACTCACGAGCCGAGCCTAGCCATACCTGATCTGAAATCCAACTGGCTCAGCTCAATTTGGCTTGGTTTTTAAAAGATAATATAATAAACACATTTCAAGTTTCCATTTAATAATTCAAAAAACATTATAAACCACCATTGGCTCCACTCTTTTACAAACCAAGCATTCGAGTTGGCTTTTTTCAAGTGAGCTTCGAGTACGTGTCAAGCCATGAGTTTTTTAGATAACTCTTTGATTGATTAGTTGAATGTATTAAATATAAATAGAAATAGAATGAGCAAACTATATTTAGTTATCAATATGTTTTTATAATAATAAAGAATTAATAAATATTTTTTCTTGATTCTTTAAGTGACCTAATTACTTACGACTGACATTGCTATATTTAAATTGGTTACGATATACTAAGTTTTTAGCTCTCTGGATTTGCTTGGTTCAGTTTCATGAATGGTCTACCTTAGCTTTATTAATATAAGTGACCTTTTAAACTTCTAACTCAATCTTATAAGTTAAATCTTATACGTTAGTTGATTATTTTCATTGATTTTTTTTTCTGAATAGTGTTTAAAGAATACTATTGAAAATTATATAGATAATTAGTTTCATGTTTTTTTAATAATAATTAAATTCAAATTCCTATTTAATCTAGGGTATATCTTTACCTATTATAGATATAATACAACTCATATGTAAATCATTATAAATATCACACCATCGACGCCTTTGTTTCTTCAACATCCACCAATACAAGTTGCAAGTTCCAGGCAAATAGTTCAATCCAACTACATACGGTATGTTATATTATTGTTATACTTACATAATCACCTGTTGTTCTCTATTGTCTCTTGATTAATAGGATCAATCTTGATGTTAAGTTTTGGAATCATCTTACCCTTCTTGGTAGTTTTTTGCATACTGTTGATGTTATATTGTTTTCTTTTTAAATATAGTGGTTATAATGATATATATAAAAATTATAATATACTAGTAATTGATATAGTAATTTAATTATTATATTAAAAAATAAAAATAATATAGGTACCAACAGAAGTGAGTCGGTACTCATAACAATAATGTGGTTGACTGGACCCATAAATTATGGTGAGATCCATACCATGAATTCTGGTCAAATGCATTTGAAGTTTTCATTTACAAATAAAACAATATGGTGGCTTGAGTAAATGTAAGAAACAGTCATAAAGCTTTTAAATGTTTCGTTTATATTATTTGTTTCTAATATTTATTTATGTTTTGAATTTTATTTTTTTATTGTATGAAAGTTAATAATATACTTATGGTTTGATGATAAATTGTTTCACAAATATATGAGATGTTATAACCCGGTTTAAAAGCTATATGGTTTGATGAGACCCAAGACCCGTTTATTTTTTTTACTATAAAATTGGTTTTTTAATTAAAAATAAATATATCATTTTTTAAATAAATAATATATTAATTTTAGTATATCCCTATTTTATAGGATTTTTATATCAAATAGTTGGTGTGATTAGTTTTTAATTTAATGAGATGTTATAACTCGTTTAAGAATATATGGCTTTGATTAGACCCATACACATGAATTTGGGTAAAATGCACGAGAAGCCTTCATTTAAAAATCAAGGAAATCTGGTGACTCCAAAAAAGGGGGAGCGACCACATCGCGACACATAGGTTGACCCTCTGTAAATGGTATGGATACCAGACTTCTTCATCACAATAACATGGAATCCTAAATGGCCTGAAGTCCAAAGATTCATTCAAGACAAAAATCTGAATGCAGATGACAGACCGGACATATTGTGCAGGCTGTTTAAAATAACACTTGACTCCTTGATGAAAGACCTGAAGCATGGAGATATCCTTGAAAAACTTCAAGCAGGTACAAATACTAAACAACTTTTATCCCCCATATTACGGGGGCTGTTTAATATTATTTGTTTCTAATATTTATTTATTTTTTGAATTTTTATTTTTTTTATTGTATGAAAGTTAAAAATATACTTATGGTTGATAAATTGTTTCACAAATAAATGAGATGTTATAACCTGATTTAAAAGCTATATGGGTTTGATAAGACTCAAGACCCATTTATTTTTTACTATAAAATTGGTTTTTTAATTATAAATAATATATATCTTTTTTTAAATAAATCAGATATTAATTTTTAATATAACCTTACTTTTTAGGATTTTTATATCAAATATTTGGTGAGATTAATTTTTAATTTCATGAGATGTTATTGTTGCCCTTTGATTTTGACCCTGCCCCTCGTGTGCGTATATACATGTAATATATATATATATATATATATATATATATATAGTATTAGTGAAAACTGTCTTTTTAGTCATGCTTCTTCTTCTTTTGTTCTTTTGTTCTGCCTTTCTTGACTAAAGCTTAGGTTGGTAGTTACTTTTTGTTCCAAGGAATATAAAAACTACAAACGTTGAAAGCTAGAATCATATCTTAACGTGTAACTAAAGGTTGATAATATCAACACAACAACGATATTGAGTATAAAATGAAGAGGTAAGTCCCAGCAGAGCCCAGTTGGACCCGCAAGACTCACCTTGAAGAGGGACGTCTGCGCAGAAACCAACTGGATCCGCAGGACCAACCATGCTCAGAGACGTGACGTCCTTACGCGCAGTACGCAAGCTGTTCCCGCAGGAAATGCCTCCCAATGGTGAAGGACTCTGCCTGTTCCCGCAGCTGCGGATACAAGCCATCAGGGAAGGCCACCCGCGCAGCAAGGCTACACGCACAAGGCACTTAGCTCTCAATCACTCAGTGTCACCTGAAGGAATGAGCAAAGCCGGGAACAATCCCGCACAAGGGCGGGAGGGGGAATACTCCCGCCCAAATAAGCCAGTCCGTACGATACGGGAAGATCTTCTGTACTGTACCTGACGAGGTATGGGCAAAAGATCTGACTAAAGATACGACAGCTTATTGACAACAGTATGGCGAGCAGCATGCTCCTGTACTGTATGTCACTATTAGCCGTTGCCTACTCACCAACTCCTGTCATACCACGTGCATAGCCGGCAGTTGGTGGAAAAGGAATAGTACACAGCAGGCCTGGTCAGTATCAGCCGCTGCCTACCCACCAACTACCAGCAGGGCACGTGCGTAGGCCACTGTTGGTGGAACAGGAACACTATTGCAGCCGGCCACACCTCCTTGGAAACCTACCTTCGGCTATAAATACCACAAATGGTATGATCATCTTATCTTAACACATTACCAACATATCTTATCATATTATACCTGATATCTGCTCTAGCAATCTCTTAATATACATTTATATTTAAAGAGCAATCTAGTATGATTCTCACGCCGGAGGGTGGTCACAAGGAGGAACCCCCCCCCCTTCTCAGTGACAAGCTCACGGTGTCTGTTTTGCAGGTTATCAGAAGAACCATCTTTACCGGGTCTAACCCCTCGTGGGAAACATCTATCTAACCCCCAGGTTACTCGTAATCTGCCCGGGGTCCGGTTAGTGTTTCTTCATCGGCGCCATCCGTGCATAAAGCTAGAACTTCATTTTTCTCCAGTTTTTTCAAACTTCTGGAAAGATGGTTAAAGAAACTCCGGTAACCACAACCCCAGCTACTGGGGGGAATACCGGCTACACAGTCTTTACAAACACTACCCCGGTTACCCAAGCCGGGGCAAGTGAAGTAAATTTTACGAACACTACCCCAGTTACCCAAGCTGGGGCAAGTGCAGTAAATAATCGCTCACTGGGATTCACCGATACCCAGTTAGAGAAACGAACAAGACTCCCCCGCCAAACACTCGATGAAGTTAAGGCATGGGCGGAGGCACGTCAAAAGGAATTCCAAGCTGAGTTGCGTTCCGTCCAACAGGATGACGAATTCGAAGAATACTTGGACGATGACTCGGAGGAATCCGACTCCGACGCGAACCCTCGCCATAGGGCAAAAGGGAAGCGTATGGAAACGGACTCCCAACCGAGAAGGCATTTTGGAGAAGCCTTCAAACCAAAAAACACAGGTGGAAGTCCACGTGACTTCTCCAAAACATTCAGACCAAACGTTGCAAATGCGGGAACGTCCAAATTTGCAAGGGACATTGCAGAAGCAATTGCCCCAAAAAGTGCCAAACAAATGTCCAGCATAGGCACATATGATGGTATATCCGACCCAGATGATCATTTGAACAGATTCATAGCGGGGGCAACCGTCAGTAGTTGGACGGAACCTACGTGGTGTTACATGTTCCAAATGACGCTTGTCGGGGCTGCTAGAGCGTGGTTCGATCGTCTACCGGTCAACCACATCTACGACTGGGCAGACTTCCAACAGAAGTTTAGCCAACACTTCAGCCAGCAAAGAAAGTATACCGAGGAGCAATGGACAATCCTCAAATGCATTCGAGAGGAAGATGAATCTTTGCTAGACTTAATCACTCGCTTCAATTCGAAGAAGCTAAGTCTGGGTAACATTAGCGAAGATCTTGTTCGCGCTGCTTTTATTCAGGGCGCGAACGACCCAGAGCTCATCCGCACCTTAACGGGTAAAGATGGCATGCCATCCACATGGGATGCCATCATGACAGCAGCTAAACGCTTTGCGGAAACGGAGAAGCAACTGGGTAGAGATCTCCCACAGAGCACAAACCTCTACACCCAGAAAACAAGAGAAGACAACGTCCTTACCGCCCGATTAAACAAAAAGCGAAAGCTAGGCATTTGGCAGTCAAGGGTAAACTTTGACACCTCATCCGGCTTGCAGCATCGGTTAGGCGGAAGGGATAACGTACAGTCAAACAAGAACTCCAGATGGACGCCGCTCACCAAAAGCGTCACCGAGATATTCGCTACTGAGGAGCTCCCATGGCCAAAGCCTTAAATAATCCGACATCGTCACAATGCTGATCGGAGCAAATACTGTGACTTTCACAGGACAAAAGGCCACAACACCGAAGAATGCATAGACGTAAAGGACATGGTCGAAGCATTTGTCAGAGATGGGACGCTCGCGCACCTCGTGGCGCAATGAACGCTGAGCAGGCTGATGCGTGTAGAACCCCAGCTGGGGAAAACACGAATAAAAATTCCAGCTTCAATGTGGAGACTACATGCTGCGTAAAGAACGAGATCCCGAACCAGGTGCGTATCGGCTCGATGGCACTCCCATCCCAACAACATGGAAGGGAGCTCAATTACACAGTTTGCATGTAAATCAATTCCAAATTTGTAAAGAAAAGGCCAAGAGCCACTTCTAATGGAAATGATTCTCCTTAGAACATCGACGCTGATGATTTTACATTTATACTTTTAACTATCAACACTGATGCCGGTTTTCACCGCATACATGTGTGAAAGTCGTTGCATGGGGAAGGCGGCAAAACCCGCATAAACCCAAAAAACGGCAGACCTTCACGCAGGTCAGTTAAAGGGGAAAAGTTTAGTCATCCTACTAAATGAAAGTGCCGGTCTATCCGCATGAATCATGAGAGGAAACTGAACACTAACCTATTAACAACCGCGCGTCGAACGGTTAATTTATTCAACACGGATATGGCGGTTTTCACCGCATGAATACGTGGAAAGTCGTTGCGTGGGGAAGGCGGCAAAACCCGCATAAACCCAAAAAACGGCAAACCTTCACGCAGGTCAGTTGAAGGGGAAAAGTTCAGTCCCACTAAATGAAAGTGCCGGTCTATCCGCATGAATCATGAGAGGAAACTGAACACTAACCTATTAACAACCGCGCGTCGAACGGTTACTCAAAACAGAATTTCTAACAAAAGGATGAGGAAAACCTACACGCAGGTCAGATATGGGTAAAGTTTAGCCATCCTACTAAGTGCAAGTGACGGTCCTACCCGCACAATCACGAAAGAGGAAGCGAAACTTCAACCTATTATCTACCACGTTCAAAGGTTAACTTATCCTAAACACTTAGAAATTTCAAAAAAGGATGAGGAAAACCTACACGCAGGTCAGATATGGGTAAAGTTTAGCCATCCTACTAAGTGCAAGTGACGGTCCTACCCGCACAATCACGAAAGAGGAAGCAAAACTTCACACCTATTATCTACCACGTTCAAAGGTTAACTTATCCTCAAAAAGGATGAGGAAAACCTACACGCAGGTCAGATATAGGTAAAGTTTAGCCATCCTACTAAGTGCAAGTGACGGTCCTACCCGCACAATCACGAAAGAGGAAGCAAAACTTCACACCTATTATCTACCACGTTCAAAGGTTAACTTATCCTCAAAAAGGATGAGGAAAACCTACACGCAGGTCAGATATAGGTAAAGTTTAGCCATCCTACTAAGTGCAAGTGACGGTCCTACCCGCACAATCACGAAAGAGGAAGCAAAACTTCACACCTATTATCTACCACGTTCAAAGGTTAACTTATCCTCAGAAAAGATGAGGAAAACCTACACGCAGGTCAGACGTAGGTAAAGTTTAGCCATCCTACTAAGTGCAAGTGACGGTCCTACCCGCACAATCACGAAAGAGGAAGCAAAACTTCAACCTATTATCTACCACGTTCAAAGGTTAACTTATTCTACACTTGGAAAATTGCTAATTTAAACTAAAGTATGCAAGTCATATAACGTTTATAAAGCAAGGAATCCAGAGAAAGTAGCGGTCTTACCCGCACAAAGATTTATATTTCACAATGATTCATTACAAGAATGGCCGGGTAACTACCCGCCTACAAGAAAATAAATCTATACAAGATAAATCTATCCTAGCAGTGGGAAGGGATCTTCAGGATCAGGCTTCAGGGCCACTTCCACTTGGACCAGCACCATCAGTAGATCGTGGTAGTTCAAGGAAAGCTTTAAGGATAGCTAGCCCATCATCAGCAGCAGCAACTTGGTTCACCTTCTCCACCACCGGATGCGGGAAGGCGGCATACTGGTTCATGCTTGGTCGTAAACAGCTTCAGTATCAACATTGTACAAAGGGAAGTTGGAAGGCGGGATGCCTTTCTCAACGAACCCTAGACCAAGCAGGAAGCCGGCCTTTTCCCCATCCTCGTTAGAAGCGTTGAGGGCTGCGCTCATAGCATCATCATAAGACGTCTCAGCAAAGACTCGATGCACAACCTACAAGAAAATATACAAGTATCAGAACCTTTTCTATTTACAAAGAAAAGCGTAAAGACATGAAAAGAATACATGAGACAACGCTTCTCGAAGAAGCCATTCCTTGGCAACCAGAGCTTCTTGGAGGGCAGCTTGAGCTTCGTTACGGGCGCGTTCGGCTTCACTCTTGTTGAGGTTGGCAAGCAACACTTCTTTAGCCGCAGCCTCTTCGACGCCCTTTAGCTTCCGCTCAGTATGGTCAAGCACCCCCCTCTGGTCCAAGATCTCCTGGAGCTTTTTGACGTCTTCCATCGCCAAGGCATCATGAGCCTGCTGGAGAGCCTCTAATTTGGCTTTAAGCTCTTCATTCTCCACGCGTAGAGGCTCAGCAACAGCTTCAGCCTTGGTGGCCCTCTCGGTTGCGTTCCTTGCAGTTTCCTTAGCCAGCCGAAGCTGTTCATTAACAGCTTGGGCAGCCTTGGAACGGGCCTCGAGCCGGGCCTGAACTTCAACCTCGAGGGCCTTGAAGGCCTTCTCCTTTTCCGCAGCAGCTGCGGTAAGCTTTACGTTCTCCTCCCGGACAGCCCGCGCCCGAGCTACTTCTTGAAGACGAGCTGCTTTTAACTTGTCGTTTTCACGACAAAGCAGCTCGACGCGCGGCTGCATCCGGGCCAGGAGAACCCGAAGTTCATTGGTTAGCCTACCCTCCTGGTAGCTAGCCATGGCTTCCCCCAACGCACCACTGGGAGCGGCGTGACGAGCCCATTCCACGCACTCCACAGGGGTGCGAAGGGTTGTTCCTCGTCGAATGTTCCATCGTGGAACATACACTTCATTGGAATCCGACACTGCAAATAACATAAAGCAGTTAGGAAAAGATGATAAAAAAATATATATATAAAATGGGCCAAAAGAACCCTACGCACCTGTAGGGTCAATTACAGGCCGATAGCCGCCAAACCCGTCACCTGAACCCAAGGGAAATCCATCCAAGAGGTCAGGCAGATGGGAAGGAGGCAGAGGTTGGCGAAAAGCCCCATGCATACCTGACGGATCGGCCGTCGTTGCCGATGACGGAGGCATGGTAGAAGCCGCGCGGTCGCCGCCGCGGAATCTGCAGCAAAAGTAACCGCCGGCTCGGTGAAAGATGCGGTAAAAATAGCACTCACAGCCGGCGGTGACGTCATCACAGCTGGAACAGTCGGCTCAAAAGAGTGAGCAACTGAACCAGCGGAAGCAGGCGTAGGCGCCTGGGTCGTCGCCTCAGGTAGGCTGACCAAGCCTACCGTCATTGGCGGAGAGGTACTCCTCTGCGCTCCACCATGGAATGCGTCAACATCCACGCCTGCACAAAGAAAAGTGTTAAATGATATTAAGCTATGAAGATAAAAGCTAAAGGAAGTTGTACTTACGGGTTTTCTTGAGCCTGAAAGTGCGGACGGGCGGGGATGAACCCGATGGAGCCGGCCTCTTCACGCCGGTCACCGATGTCATTCTTGGCTCTCCGGAGGTGACAATCGTCGCAGCCTCCGGAGCAGCGGTCTTATCACCACCGGGATTCCCCGCCACCTCTTCGCTCTCGGTCTCCGAGTCAGACCGAGGCGTCGGATCGGCAGTGGAGGCCACCTTCTCCTTCCCCTTCCCGCCGGCAGCCTTCTTCTTCCGCACCAACGGAGGACCATCTGCGGATTCCTCATCAGAACATACGATTAGAGGAATTCCAGCAGAGGTTTCAACATTGAGGGGTCGAGGGTCGAATAGCGCCTTACCTGGCCGCCTGGCGCTAAGGATCTCGTGGCCTAGCGGATAGACCTCCACGAACCGATCCGCTTTGTTCTAGGATGGGCAACTCGTTCTCGTCTAGAGCGCGAGTACCCATCCGAGCGGGACCATCAGCCTCCCGCGGGTACATGAGCGACTGCAAGTCGTTCCCCTCTGAAATAAACAGGAAAAAAGTTAGAAGAGATTCTAAATCAACAAAAAGAAACAAAGCATACCGTAAGGAACAGAGTTCGAACCGTATTCGAGGACGATTGGGATCTTTTGCACATCCGCAGCCTTCCACACCCGGCTCATCCCCAACATCACCATCCCGGACTCCGCAAACCGGTAAACCGGAGATTGGACTCGGGATATCTTCGCAAACCATTCCGCCTCCTGGTAGTTGGAGGCGTGAAGGCTGGGAAGTGCTTGCCCATTCTTGAATTTCATGGCAAGGGGGATGGCACGAGCGGAGATGTAGAAGAACTCCCGCTTCCACGAGCGAAGACTGCGCTCGGTTGCGCAAATCTTCAAACCCTTTATCCGGGTTATCAACGTATACCACCCCTGGATGCACCTCCAAGAGTAGAAGGTCATCAGGCGGTCAACATAGGGCTCAATGCCCAGAATCCGGCAGACCCACTCGAAGTGGCGAATCTTGGCAATCGCCATCGGATGCACCTCGGTCAGGTGCACACCGTGCCTCTCAAGGACACGGTAAACAAACTTTGTCAATGGGAACCTAAGATTCCCATAGACAAAGAATGCAGCATAAACCCCGATCTTGCCTCTGGGGGCATCATACACCGTCTGGTGGGGTTCAGGAAACTCAGGCTCGAGAGACTCGAGCATGAACTTCCTGACGACGTACTGATACAGATCGACAGGCAGAGCACACTGGCACTCGCCAGCAGTACTCTTGTCATCGGCTGTAGCTTCGAAATCACGATACGACATCTTGCAAAAGAGAAGAAAACGATTTCAAGAGAATGCTCGACTGAAAGATGAGTATTCGCCGGAAATCGTTCTGAAGATGAAGAGAAGAGTGAAAGTGTGGATTACAAAGAACCCTCTCCCCCTTTATATACTAATCGCAATTAATGCGATGAATTTAATGCGGAAGAGAGAGAAATCGAAGGTGCAATGAAACTATGACACGTGGCAAAAAGCAAGCTGGCAACAGCTGTTGAAAGGACGCGTACCATTAATTTCGCGGCCACGCGCCCGAAAAATCGTGCCCACGCGCCTGAAAAAGCGTCTGGAATGACCATGTACTGTCACGTCACCATAACTTCCTGCACGTCCTGACACAGTTAGAAGAAACCGTCGCACGACGTTTCAGAGGTTTGGACTGTTCTAATCCTTTCACCAACTCTTCGAATTTCAAAAAATTCAAAAAGATTCAAAAGTAAGCGGGAAAATACCCCTTACCTTGGCAACCAAGTAACCGTAAGACGGATGCGGGTACAGTGTTAAGGCAAAACCCTTCACATACCTAGCACCCGCAGGGAATTGAAGCCAAGAATACCTTGGCAACCAAGTAACCGTAAGACGGATGCGGGTACAGTGTTAAGGCAAAACCCTTCACATACCTAGCACCCGCAGGGAATTGAAGCCAAGAATACCTAGGCAACCAAGTAACCATAAGACGGGTGCGGGTACAGTGTTAAGGCAAAACCCTTCACATACCTAGCACCCGCAGGGAATTGACGCCAGGAATACCTTGGAAGTAAAGTAACCGTAAGACGAGCGCGGGTACAGTGTTAAGGCAAAACCCTTCACATACCTAGCGCTCCGCAGGGAATTGAAACCAAGAAGGATCTTCTGGGCAATGCTTGCGGAAACGGAAATAACATCCCCGCATAGCGGGAACGTCGAGAACTACATTGTTTGAAGCTCCAGGATGGAATTGGTGGTTTTAACATAATTGATCACTATGTTCAAAACTACCAAAACCTCATGGAGAATCCACACAAGTGGGACTCAACGCTCCTGACTTGCGAGGAGGTTACAGACCTACCCGCATCATACCCAAAGATCAAGCAGGAAACTCGGGAATTTCTGCAAGTGACAAGGACTTCCGCGGGAAGAATCCCCATGGAAAACCTTAAAAAACCCTTTCAAAACCCTTTGCTTAAGTCCAAAAGTTCACCTCACTTTATTAAACACTCATGAGAAGAACATTGGACTGGGGGGACTTGAAGAGGTAGGTCCCAGCAGAGCCCAGTTGGACCCGCAAGACTCACCTTGAAGAGGGACGTCTGCGCAGAAACCAACTGGATCCGCAGGACCAACCATGCTCAGAGACGTGACGTCCTTACGCGCAGTACGCAAGCTGTTCCCGCAGGAAATGCCTCCCAATGGTGAAGGATTCTGCCTGTTCCCGCAGCTGCGGATACAAGCCATCAGGGAAGGCCACCCGCGCAGCAAGGCTACACGCACAAGGCACTTAGCTCTCAATCACTCAGTGTCACCTGAAGGAATGAGCAAAGCCGGGAACAATCCCGCACAAGGGCGGGAGGGGGAATACTCCCGCCCAAATAAGCCAGTCCGTACGATACGGGAAGATCTTCTGTACTGTACCTGACGAGGTATGGGCAAAAGATCTGACTAAAGATACGACAGCTTATTGACAACAGTATAGCGAGCAGCATGCTCCTGTACTGTATGTCACTATTAGCCGCTGCCTACTCACCAACTCCTGTCATACCACGTGCATAGCCGGCAGTTGGTGGAAAAGGAATAGTACACAGCATGCCTGGTCACTATCAGCCGCTGCCTACCCACCAACTACCAGCAGGGCACGTGCGTAGGCCACTGTTGGTGGAACAGGAACACTATTGCAGCCGGCCACACCTCCTTGGAAACCTACATTCGGCTATAAATACCACAAATGGTATGATCATCTTATCTTAACACATTACCAACATATCTTATCATATTATACCTGATATCTGCTCTAGCAATCTCTTAATATACATTTATATTTAAAGAGCAATCTAGTCTGATTCTCACGCCGGAGGGTGGTCACAAGGAGGAACCCCCCCCCCCCCCTTCTCAGTGACAAGCTCACGGTGTCTGTTTTGCAGGTTATCAGAAGAACCATCTTTACCGGGTCTAACCCCTCGTGGGAAACATCTATCTAACCCCCAGGTTACTCGTAATCTGCCCGGGGTCCGGTTAGTGTTTCTTCAAAAAATAAACAGAATTTACATTCAAATATATATTTTAACTCTTATTTGAATTTCTACAGCTGTTTACACAGTGGAGTTTCAAAAGCGTGGTTTGCCTGACGCCCATATTTGTCTATTTATGCAAAAAGAAGACAAACTCCCAAACGTAGAGCATGTCGATCCGTACATCAGTGCCGAGATTCCTGATAAAAACGAAGATCCTGAATTATACAACCTTGTGGCTGAGTTGATGATGCATGGACCTTGCGCACACTATAACAAGCCATGCTCATGCGTTATAGACAACAAGTGTTCGAAAAACTTCCCAAAGAAGTTTTAAGACGAAACCTCAATAGATACAGATGGCTTTCCTTTATACAGAAGGCGCGATTCAGGCGTATTTGTTGAAAAATCAGACGTCAATCTTGATAACCGAAGCGTCGTGCCATACAACAAAAACTCTTGAAACGATACCAGGCTCATATAAACGTCGAGTGGTGCAATCAGGGGTCGGCTATCAAGTACCTCTTTAAATACATAAACAAAGGCCCTGATCGCGCGACCGTGTACTTCTCTAATAGTGGAGATGGTGAAAAGAACACGGATCGTAATGTTGACGAGATTAAAGAGTTCTATGACTGTCGATATCTGTCGGCATGTGAGGCGTCGTGGCGTATTTTCGGATTCGATGTTCATTACAGAATGCCTGCGGTTATGAGACTGCCTTTCCACCTTCCTGGTAAACAGCAGGTGATTTACGGTACCGAGGATGATATTGATAACGTGCTGGAAAAAACAGACAGTGTTGCATCTTCAATGTTCGAATTGTGGATGAAATGCAACAGCGTTAATAAGGAAGCACACAAACTAACTTATTCAGAATTCCCAACGAAATTCGTTTGGAACGTCAAACCGCGTGGCTGACAACGAAGAAAAAAATATTTTCCATTGGTAGAATCCACGCAATATCTCCGGCTCTTGGAGAAGCGTACTTTTTACGAGTCCTTTTAAACAGGGTGAAAGGACCAAAAACATTTGAAGATATACGTACCGTTAACGGTCATATATACCCTAGTATCAGAGATGCATGTTATTCCCTTGGATTATTAGACGATGACACTGAATACATCTAGGGAATTGAAGAGGCAAGCGTTGCCGGAACAGGTGCTCACCTACGTTCATTGTTTGCTACAATGTTGTCTACCAACAGCCTCTCTAGGCCCGAACACGTATGGAACAATACTTGGAAACTCATGTCTGACGACATCCTCCACAGGCAAAGAAAGCTATTAAAATCACCAGGTATATGTTACTTTTTACCATATAATGTTTTATTAGACTATCCAAAATAATAAGACCCTCTCACATACAAATACTAAACAACTAAAAACGCATTATTTTAAATAAGTATAATCTGATCACATAAACTAAAGGAGAGCTATCTTAAGCCCAAAATGGATAAGGCATCCACTCATAAGTATGTTAATACTTCGATCAATAATTATTAATCTTTTACAATAACAAAACATAATATTACATCATATATATTTAACATTGGTCAAACAGAAGCAGCTGGCGTATGTTTACTATTGAGTCTTGATTGAATTTGAGCTTATTCAAATCTCCTTCACATTAAAAATAAAAGGCAAGGATCCGATTGGTTAATTAAAAGGCTTTTATTATTATTATTATTATTATTATTATTATTATTATTATTATTATTATTATTATTATGTTGCTTTAGCTTTTAAGATTTAACATGTAAAAAAAGGGGATTTATCATTTAAAACTTACATGTTACTAAACAACGTCATTATTAGATGCATCACTGTATCAGTATGGTAAATATATCACATTTACTTTAAAAAACCGTAGTCAACTGAATAATATATTTTTCGTGCGTTTTCTTTTTACTAAATGTTGGCATAATAGTTCTGCTTTGAACATGAAAAACATTTATTGGAAGAGCAAATTTATCAATTATTTGACACGTGAAGCTATGATTAGAAATAAAAACATTAACACAAGTTTCCTTTTTAACACTTGTTTTGCATAATTTGACGGACCACAATAGAAGTCCTCTCCTTTTATCCCACATAATTTACAATTAGCATATTTAAAAAATTAGATATAAGTGTTGGTATCATACTTGTACTAGGTTTTAAATATTTTTAACCGTTGACTCTAAAACAACCAACAACCTACAGATTTACAGATGACAAGAGACCAAATCAAGAACCTTACGTTACTTGAAATCCAGAAAATCCTACAAGAAAACAACTCGAGTTTAACAAGGTATGAGACAATGCCTTTCCCTGATTAAGAGTCCTTATCTGTTGTCAATAATTGCCTTATTCTAGACGAGCAATCATACGATCAACAAACTGAGAGAACAGAATTTGAAAAGTTATTTAGATTAATAACCCCAGAGCAGAAGACTGTTTTTTGACACAATAACAAAAGCCGTACAGCAAAATAAAGGTGGTGTTTTTTTTGCTAACGGTCACGGCGGGACAGGAAAAACATATTTGTGGAAGACATTGTTTTCAGCCATACGATCCCAAGGTAATATTGTTTTAAACGTTGCATCAAGCGGAATCGCATCATTATTGTTATCCGGAGGTAGGACAGCACATTCCAAATTTCATATTCCGATTAACCTAAACGAGGACTCATCTTGCGTAATGGAATGAGGCTCAGATGAGGCCGAATTGCTAGAAAAAACAAAGCTAATAATTTGGGATGAAGCCCCAATGACCCACAAACACGCATTTCAGGCTCTTGACAAGTCTTGCAAAGACGTCTTAAAGTCAAAAAATCGCTATACGGAGGAAAGGTTGTTGTCTTTGGAGGTGATTTCAAACAGATTCTCTCGGTAATACAGAAAGGAAGTAGGCAGCAAATAGTAAACGCAACTCTGTGTTCGTCCTATATTTGGCATCATTGTCGGGTACTTAGATTAACAAAAAACCTAAGGTTAACGGTTGGTCAAAAATCGGATGACATAGAAGACACCAAAAATTTCTCAAAATGGCTACTAGACATAGGAGAAGGTAAAGTCGGTGGACCTAATGATGGTACGGCAAAAATAGATATACCGGATGATTTGCTTATTGAGCAATGTGACGACCCTATCATAAAGCTAATACAATTTGTATATCCCAACATTTTAAACAACAGCCAAGACCCTACATACTTTCAACAAAGGGAGTTGTTTGCACCAACAAATGAGGTTGTTCATGAAATTAATGATCGTCTGCTCGAATTATTTCATGGTGACCCGGTAGAGTACTTAAGCTCAAATTCCGTATCTAAGTCAGACTAAATAGATGGAAATGTTGATCCAACTTTATACTCCACTGAGATACTTAACGGTCTTAAAATATTTGGGCTGCCAAACCACAAGCTTATACTAAAATTCGGCGTACCCGTTACGCTTTTGAGAAATATCGATCAAAAAAGGGCTTATGCAACGGCACAAGGCTTCAGGTAGTTTATTTGGGTACACATGTAATCAAAGTGAAAGTTCTTACAAGGACTAATACTGGTGAGAGGATCTCTATTCCAAGAATAGCCCGGACACCTTCTGATAAGAGCATCGCATTCACGTTTACAAGACGACAATATCCCTTATCAGTTTGTTTTGCTATGACAATAAACAAAAGTCAAGGGCAGTCATTAACTAGGGTGGGTTTGTACTTAAAGAACGATGTATTCTCACACGAACAGCTGTATGTCGCACTATCAAGAGTTACGAGCAAAAAGGGGCTGAAGATACTGATTCTAGACAAAAACGGCAAACAGGCTAAGAAAACGACAAATGTCGCTTTCAAGGAAATTTTCTCTTATTTGAAATAAAATTTAATCTTATCACTTACAATATTATGAATTCTCGATTTAGTACTATTTTATAAATTTATGGTGTACAACAACAATGATTTATGAAATAAGTATAATTAAATCATGATGTATACTAACAAACATTAACAAACACTTATAAGAAACCCGCGTGACACGTGGGCTAAAAGCTAGTTATGATATATGTGAAAATAATACTTAAATAAATATATTGCCAATAAACAAATAATCCCTTAAAATAATTAATAATAAGTAAGAAGTTATAATATAACTAAATAATTTGTTTTGAATATTTTAACGAAAAATAAAGGTAAAAATATATTTAACCGTGATAGTACGTTTATTATACTTTTGATTAAAAGTAAAACATAAATTTAACACCCACACACACACAAATAATATAACTAAGAAAATAAGTTTGTAAAACAAATGTTTAATGAAGGATCGTCGAAAATTATGATTTCGGGTTTTATAAAACACGGCTTATAATTAGAACATAATATATATATATATATATATATATATATATATATATATATATATATATATATATCTGTGTGTGTACAAAAACGATAGCTCTTTGCCATGGAGCATAATTAACTGAATAGAAATGTGAATTAACAAGTGTCGGTTAATAAAAAAAATGTTTAATTTATATTTAATATTAATTAAGATAATTTGTAACCCATGTAAACAATAAAAACAATAACACCTAGGCTGGGGGAGGCTCGAACCCGCGCCCCCAGCCGGCTCGAGACTGGAACTCACAAACACCAGCCACCTGCTCTAACATGTTTACTGGTTGATAAATGAGAACGAATATTATATACATATACTAGTATAAACCCCCAAATTAACATAATTCCTAAAATCGATCAATCCGTTATTGTTTGATTAATTAACCAAAGGGTTAATGATTTGCGATGAAAAACGAACATGCTAGCTATAATAATTACCAGTTAAGACGATCAATTGATGACGAACAAGGAAACAACCCAGTTGCGGCCAAACTCGGCGGAGAACAATAGATGCAGACCATGATAACATAATTCGTCATATGGGTTTGAATCGCGATGTCATAAGGAACGTATCAACGAGTTTAATTGAATTATTAACAACCCTATATAGAAAGATGCCTAAATGGTGATGACGGTGACGTTAAAAGAAGTAAACTAAATCGTTTTGATTATTTTCTTTAATTAGACGTTGGTGCAAGTTCGTATTAAACAGATAATTGACCTTACAAGATCAAATTTTGATTTACTACAAAGATTGTGGGACAAGAAATCATTCGGGTACAAAAATTGGTTTATAAACGGGTCAAAGATATGGATACTGGTTTGGGTTGGATGAAAGGATCCTGATTAAATATAGTAGTTATTCAAAATTACAAATTAATCCCTTAACTTGTTAGATGGGGACATGAAGAGGTAAAACTATATGTTAGGGTAAATTCTGTATATGAATGAAAGTTATAAATATGTTTAAAATAAATTATTAAAGATAGTATTATAACAATTAATTTAACTCGATAAATGCGATAATTTATTTGATAAAATAACCCGAACATAAAAGCGGGTCAAGTATAATATATGGAGAATCCGAGTTGTTACAGCCAATGCATCTTAATAATGCTTATACATGTACCTTAGCCCACCAGTGAACGACGAAGGCAAAAATATACGCTTCCCGACATCACGGCCCTCTGTATCACCTCTAGATTTGGCATCATGTATACCACTTAGGTATTCACACTGAAACAAATTTTGATTAGCGTTTATGTATTCAAGTCGGCATTGTTCAACGCATACGTATGCATCTACTAAATACTACTGAAAAAGCCTACCTCCTTTTAACAAATGTGTATATTTACCTTCACGGTCATGAATGAGGTAACTATAATACGTATTTATCATCAATTTCTTATTGTTTGATGAACAGTTTGATCGAAGACGAAGGTCAGTGGACCATCCTTGCTCTGCAAAGGGGAAGAGCAACGGATATTGCAATGGAATATATGAGGAATGCAATTTACTAACCCTTTGAGGGACACCATCTTTAGAATGAACGATGATGTCATAGTTAGTTGAATTAGGCTCATTCTCACGAACAATTGCACCCAATGTGCCAGGTGCTGGAGGCGCATAAATTCTTTGCCTACATCCATTGTACAACCTTATTTTGAAATCTTCAATGTTAGTAGTGGCACAAAGGTGTCACACCCCGACCAAAGTCGGAGGAACATGCTAGGGTGCAACGGATTGCCCAAATACACAAGACGCTATTAAAGCGACAATATTTAATAAACTCATTTTATTTTATAAAATCAATGAGCAACACATCATATTCATACAAAACAAATTGAATACAAGTAAACAAATATATGTATTGTTCATTTTGCTAATATCCTAATAGTCTTGATAACGTTTTCCGTAAAGTCCTCGAGTCAACAAAAGTCAACCCTGTAACATTTCATAAAATAAAGTTTGTCCACACAAAGGTTGGTGAGCAATTTCATAAGTTTGAGCATATAAGTATATAGTAAAAAAAATGCCACAACTTGTATATGAAACAATAAATAATAGCAAAAATTTGGATAAAAGATAAAATTGCTAATAGAATTACGTTAGCGACACCTAGCTATAAGGGGATGCCAAATAGTCTAGGATTTTATAGTTATCGTTAATTGCATTACTTTAACGACACCTTGCTATAAAGGGGTTTCCAAATAGTCTAGGATTTTATAGTTCCACCAACCAAAAGCGATAAACACAGAGGCATATAATCATAGAACACCAAACCGAGCAATTATTTAAGTAAAGTATACAATAACGTTTGTGGTTTAAGATTCAAGTATAAAGCATTTAGTTGAATAAGTATGAAATGTCACCCCCAAAACAAAAAATGGAAAAGGGGTATGAAAGTACTCACATTCAAGTAACAAACTTGATTTGGTAAAATGACGGGTAACCAGAAGGATGAGGTTTAACGAGCAAGGTCTAGGTGGAAGGAAGTCTTTAAATAAAATAAAAGATAAGAAATGCAAACAATTTAAAGTTTAATGTTTAAAATGTAAATATTAAGAAAAACATAATAATAGTCTTTAAAAATATAAGTTTGCTCGAAACCGTTTTAAAGTATCTAGTCCTTAATATTTACTCAACCTATGTTAAGTAATAAGGTGGGTAAAAATGCAAGAATTCAAGTCCCTTTATAATATAGATACTAAAACGGGTTTTAACGAGTGTTTCTGGTTGTTGGTTCGGGTCTTGATAATTGGTCAAACTCAAAGTCAACTTGCCAAAATAATGAATGTTATGAGATAACTCAATAAAATTTAATAAGACTTAACCCAGTATGTAGTTCTATTGTTTTTGAACTAACAACGTCCGTTAAACGAGTGTCTGGTTTTGTCGGTCCAAACTTTGTTATGAGATCAAGTTGGATCCAACATTTCCAAGTACTTAAGAAAATATTTACAATTAGTTTATAAAGGATTTTTAAAGATTTATACAAGTCTTGATAGCTAAAAACACACTTGTGTGTTAAGCGAGTGAAAATCGGTTTAGTTTGGTTTGATTCGGTTTCCATCTCACAATAAGTTCATAGATGGTTTTCACATGCCAAAATATCTAAGAACTTGTATAATAACTTATAAATGATGAAACTTAAGTTTTACAACCAAAAGTTAATAATAAAGTCTTTAAACGAAAGTTCGGTTTTCGGTTCGGATCTAGTTTTGGGTTAAGACCGAGGTTAGAATCTTCAAATACATAACCATAGAACTTATAATAGTAATTTTAGAAACTTAAATCCAACATAAAGCATGTTTAAACAATTATTTAACAAAACTAGTAAACAAAGTTCGGTTTACGGTTTGGAGCTATTTACGGCTAAACCGAGGCATAGACTCTTCAAACCCATAACCATGGAACTTGATAAATAAGCAAGATAAGTATAAGTTAGCATGGTTAGTAAGCAATAATAAAGTTAGATGGTTAGATGCGGAAAATATTTAACAAGGACCACAAAAGTCCTCCATGTAGCCTTGCCTTACGAGATCTGAAACTTAACCAACCGAGGCCGGATAAGTAACTACCAAAGATAACAATGGTTGTATTATGTGTATGTTGTGCCATATGATTCGAGTATTAATTTAGACTAAGTTAAGCAAACAAAAACGAAAAACTACTTCGGTTTAACTTTGGAAATCAAACCCGACATAAACATGAAAATAACCTTGAAGGATCTATGAATTTGAGAGAGGAAAAAGTTTATGAGCAGGGATTAATGTTGGAGAGGGTTGGGTATTTATAGGAGGTGATTAAAGAGGTTAAACAAGAGGTTTAATGGTTAAAATTCGGATTCGTTGGACAAAAGAACAAATAAGGGAACACAAAAGCAAATCTACAGTTCTAAAGCCACGCTACGTGACCAGCCTAGCCTCCATTGCCGCGCGGCGCGACATGCTAGGGGGGTTGGGTTGGTAAGTTCGTCTTGCGTGGTTCGTTTTACGTCCCGGAAGTTCGTTTTCGATGTAATTTGAGCGTTTTAAAGGCGTTTTCGAACCCGTAAAAGGGGTCTTTCAAATTGAACAAGTGGGAATGATTTTGTAACATAAAATCCAATATTTTATATATTTGAAAATGTTCGGGATATAAATCGGGTCGGTTTACAATATAAAAACAAATACAAGAACCCGAAATTTACGAATGTCACAAAAGGTCAGCTGCACTTTTAAATAGCCTTACGTATTCGTTACATGAACCAAGAGTCCGACTAATAAGGGAGACAACCTTAGGCGAAATGCCCGATTGATTACAATCGGAAAACAAAAACGCATTCGGTTTGCAGTTTCGTTATCAGTGTCATATACATACATTTGGAGAAAACATGGTTTCTCATTAGGTGGTGGACAACAAAACCCAACCAATACTTATCCAGAGACTTTGAACACGCATGGTCCACAACTATAGTTAATGCACTCGTCAATCTCTGCACCAAATGAAGTCATTGCGAACATCGAATTGTAAGCTCGTATGTTATACAAAAAGTCAGAATCATAGAACAATTCCTTAAATTCAGTCGGAGGCAAAAGAGGAAGTGGTAAACAAACAGCTCCACCCTTGCAACATATTCTATACTTCGGTCTCCTATACCGTGGAGAAGACTTAACCCTCTCTTCAAACCAGAAAAACGCACCACAGTACTCACAAACATTCTCGCATTCTCTGAGGTCGATGTATTGTAACGAAGGAGCAAGTAATTGAACATTAGTATTTGATTCATAGGTGCGCGGTAAGGGCGCAAGATTATTGGAAGGTCCAACAACGACAGTGGACATCAGGCGCTCAAGTCGAAAACTACGATGGCGTGTAGGTCGGCGCCTACCAGACGTACTACATGATGGTTCATTTGTATAATCGTAAGGAGTGAGGGCCGACGCTTAGAAGGCGTTCGCGTAGGTGGCATAATGTTTGGTAATGTAAATATAATAGAATTACAACCTAAGGAAGACTAAAATAACTTAAGCAAATTAAAATTTCTAAGCCGAGTATGGTAAACCAAAACGTAGCATGAAAAAGCTTCAAAAGTAAAGAAAGCGACATTTGTATACTTTAAACACGAAAGCTGCAAGCAGGGGCGGACCTACATAGTAGCCATCGGGGTCCCGGGACACCAATGTTTTTTAAAATTTATTTAGAAGCGATATAGAAAATTTTTGAAGGACCCATATAAATTAACACTTGGACCCCATAAACATATTGCATATCCACTCTGGTTGGAATGAAACCTATTTTTGGAGTGAAAGGTCCCAGGTTCGAGACTCTTGTAAATTTATTTTACTCTATTTTTTTGCTATTTTTTAGTCAAATTGGCAATATATATGGTCAATATAGTAATTAGGTTTTTTTAGTTTGTAACATCAGACCAGAAACAAAAGCTGCTTCTCAAGTCTCAACCCCTCCTCAACACTGCTCAATCCTCCTCAGTCCTTAGGACCGCCACCTGCCCAACCCCTGCTCGCTGCCGCGCTTCTCTGCTACCAGCCACCCTCTCGGCACTCCTTCTGATTTTGCGTCAACTCTTAGGTAATTTTAGGGCTAAAAACTACTCAATAAAATAAAAATGTCCAATTGATTGATTTTATGCAATCACATACTTAGATTGGTAATTCTATGTTGTATATTATTGTTAGATTGTGATTTGTTATGTTAAAAACTTGAATTTTAGGGTTAATTATGCAAGAATTATTGAAAAGAATGAGAAAAGGGTTTGAAGATATATATATATATACACACACACACACACATATACATACATACATACATATATAGATTTAGAGAAGAGCCGTGCTATGGATTATGGTTTGAGGAGAGTAACATGGTTTAGATCGTGCAAAACGGCTCATTATAAGAATGTTTTAATTTGGCTCGGGTCAAAACGATTCTTCTTGCTAAGTTTTAATTTTGTTTGCGTCGAAACTGGCTTTGACCACTAGACTCTTGTTGAATTGAGTTGTTTTATGAAAGAAAAACATAAGTTAATTCTACTGTTTTGAATAATATAGCCCAGATGTTATTAAGAAACTTCACACAAACAGAATTTGTAATGTTTTCTCTTATTGTTTCGAATAACATCGTATTTTGTGTTTATATTATAATGATATTATTTTCTATTATGTTTCTCGACCCGCCCCGCCCCGACACAACCCAAACAGCGACCGGCCAAAAAAATTTGAACGCCGAAAATAATGGGACCCCATTGTCGAAAAATCCTGGGTCCGCCACTGGCTGCAAGAGTATAGCCTCAACCGAAAGTCATCATGTTCTGCAACAAATAAGCAATAAAATAATTTTATGTAAACTGATGCATGCCTTAACATCTTAATTTAAACTAAAAGTGAAGAGGCAAAATATAATATATGTGGCTCTTAATAACAAATTTTTTGTGACTGTGTCTTCAAAAAGTAATTTAATTTGTATCTATATATAAAGAAGGAACATGTGAATGGAATATCAACTATGGTAGAACCAATAAATGATTTGATTTATCAAGACATTTAAGAATAGCAAAGAAAATTATAATATGTGAGAAGGCAAATCCCATTTAAAAGTAACAACAGCGGAAACTGTTTAACGGCTTCTATTTATACAAATTAGTATCAACATCTTAAATTGGAGGCGAGGTTTCTTAACGCAGCTGTAAGGCAGGGCACGCTAACGTGTTAGACTTTAAGCAACCAATAAAAAGGAAAAAATCAGAACAAAAATACAAAATTCACCAATTTACATTTAAGTAATAACATACACATATTAGGCATCACAAATATATGCAAAGATGGATTCAGAAACCTACAAACATACCCAATAGTGCTGACACAAGGTACAGTATATGGTATCCCCAATTATAGAGGTCGATTAACAAAGAAATTAGTGCAAAACCAGGCAACAACGGCAGTTCAAAAAAGCCTTTAAAGAAATCAGCAAATCATATTCAATATAATAAGAAAGTATAGTAAAGTGTTAGAACCTTTTTTTCTTTTTCAGTAAGTTGTCCAGATTATGGGCGAGAAGAAAACATAATAATCAAGATAAATTACGGGAATACACAAATAATTGATACGTGACAAAAACCAACAGATATAGATAACAGTTGTTGACTAATGAAAAGGTTACTATAGGGACTAAAAGTGTGAATAGATACATTCACATGGGTAGAATTTGCACACATTAAACTGTTGCTATAGCAATGCATTTGCTTTTATATATAGGTTAATAGTTTCTTGGTTGCAGGATGCATTATATATATATATATATATATATATACTAGTTTTTATCACCCGTATTACGGGGGTTGTATTATATTATTTGTTTCTAATATTTATTTATTTTTTGAATTTTTATTTTTTTTTATTGTATGAAAAGTTAATAATATACTTATGGTTTGATGATAAATTGTTTCACAAATAAATGAGATGTTATAACCCGTTTTAAAAGCTATATGAGTTTGATGAGACCCAAGACCCGTTTTCTTTTTACTATAAAATTGGTTTTTTAATTATAAATTATATATATCTTTTTTTAAATAAATCATATATTAAATTTTAGTATATCCCTATTTTATAGGATTTTTATATCAAATGTTTGGTGAGATTAGGTTTTAATTTAATGAGATGTTATAACTTGTTTAAGAAATATATGGGTTTGATAAGACTCATACCCGTGAATTCGGGTCAAATGCATGAGAAGCCTCCATTTAAAAATTAAGCAAATCTGATGACTCCAAAAAAATGGGGAGCGACCACATCGCGACACGTAGAATTTTTATGTTTTCGTTTATATATATTATAGATAGATATAGATAGATAGGGGCATTTACATATATCCCCTCCCTAAGTTCTCTTATTTCATATTTACCCAACCCTTAAAAATCAATTACATATTTTCCCTACATAAACCCCATATATTACGTATGTATCCACTTCATTAAAATTAACTCACTAATTGACTAATTTACCCTTATAAACAAAACAATAAAAAATAAATGCTGGACTACGGGTGTGCGTGGTGCGGTTCGGTGCGGTTTTTGACTAAAACCGAACCGAAAACCAAACTTTCGGTTTTATGAATTTTTAAAACCATTCGGTTTTGGTTTTTTCAGTTCGGTTTTAGGTTTTGGGATTTCGGTTCGGTTTTTTCGGTTTTGCTACTCGAGTCAAAACTTTTTGGCAAAAATGAAATTTTGACTCAAAATATTGAAATTGGGGCATGATATTTTTTTTCTTTAAACTAATAATTAATATAATATTGAATATTTGGACTTCAAATATTAAAAACTAATAAAAAATACATTTAACATCGAAATTAAAAATCAAAACTAAAAGTTACATTATTATTAGTTATTAACATATGTAGAAACGAAATATATTTGTTATTAACCATATGTTAAAACTAAAAAAATAGTCGTCCGTAGATTTTGTTATAATGGTTACGGTTAAGATATTATGGTTATTTTTGTGACATTCGTCAATTTCGGGTCTCGATTCGTATTTGTTTTGTAAACTTTATTGATGTAAACCGACCCGTTTTGTAGACCGACCCGTTTTGTAAACCGAAGCTTATGATATAATCAAAATTATGGATTTTATGTTACAATATTGTTTTACACTTGTTGGGTCTTGAAAACATTCAATTCGGTCTTTAAAACGCTTAAAAAATCACCTAAAACGAACTTCGGGGGCCAAAACTGCCATTTTTGAAAAGTTGAAAAATCAGGAGATATACCCCGTTGCGCCCTGCGACGGGGGACACCCTATCCGGTCGCGTAGCGTGAAGGCACACCTGCACAGCTGCACGTTTTTGGTTATTTTTATGTAAACATGTGACCAAAACACCCCATTTTCATGCAAGACCCTTTATGCTTGACCATTTCAACTTACCCTATATATACACCACCCTTTCCATCCATTAATCTCTACTACAACTCCAAATTCTCTCTCAAATTAAAAGATCTTAAGGTTATTTTCATTGTGTTCTTGAAGGTTTGACTTCTAAAAGTCAAACTGAGTTTTATCTTTAATTCTAACTTGTTCATCTAACATTATTAACTCTTGAATATGGTGGTACAACATATATATAATACACACCCCTTGTTACCTTTGTTAGTTACTTCACCGACTCCGGTTGGTTAAGTTTCGAACGTCATAAGGCAAGGCTTCATGGAGGACTTCGAGTTCTTGATATATATATACACACACATAACTTATTTATACATATTATTTATGCCTAACTTCTGCTCATTTTAGTTTGTTAGTCACATTTACAAGTCTTGGGTATGTGGAGACCATCTATGAACTCATTGTGAGATGGAAACCGAACCAAACTGAACTTTTGTTAAAAAGACTTGTTGTTGGCCTTTTTAGTTGTAGAACTTAAATATTTTCATTTATATATTTTTATACAAGATCTATGATATATGGGTATGTAGAATCCATCTATGAACTTGTTGTGAGATGGAAACCGAACCGATCCGATTTTACTCACTTAAGACACACAAGTGTTTTTTAGCTATAAGATTTGTATATTTCTTTAAAAATAGTTTACACACTGATTTCAATCATTTTCTTAAATACTTGGAAATGTTGGATCCAACTTGGTCTCATAACATAGTTGGACCGACAAAATCGGACACTCGCTTAACGTACGTTGTTAGTTCTAAAACAATAGATCCATATACTTGGTTAAGTGTTATTATGTTTTAATAAGTTATCTCATAATAATTAATATTTTTGAAAGTTGACTTTGGGTTTGACCACTTGTCAAGACCTGAACCGACAACCCGAACACTCATTAAAAACCCGTTTTTGTATCTTTGTCCCAATGGAACTTGCATTTTAGCATTTTTTCCACCTTATTACTTAACATTGGTTAAGTAAATATTAAGGTTAGATACTTTAACCCGGTTTTGAGCAAACTCACATTTTTAAAGGGTTATTATTATAAATTCTTAAATAGTTACATTTTAAACCTCGAACTTTACATTGTTTACTTTTTGCAACAATTATTTTATTTAAAAATCTTCAAGGCAACCTTTCTAAATCCAAGACTTCTTTTATTTTAGGCTACATCCGTTAACTTATCCTTCCAGCAAATTTACAAATAATCAATCTTTCAAGTTTTATTACTTGAACGTGAGTAACTTCATACCCCGTTTTCTATCTTTTGTTTTGGGGTGACATTTCATACTTATTCAAATCAAATGCTTTATACTTGAGTCTTAAACCACAAATGTTATTGTATACTTTACTTAAATAAATGCTCGATTTGGTGTTCTATGCTTACATGATTATATGCTTATGTGTTTACCGTTTTTGGAAGGTTAATTCATAAATCCGTGAGCTATCTGGTATTCTCTTATAGCACGGTGCCGTTAATGTATTCTTATTAACGACTTCATGAAATCCGAATCTATTTGGTATTCTCTTATAGACGGTGCCGCTAATGTATTCTTATTAGCGACCTCATATTATCCAAATTATTGTTATTTATTTGTGGTTTTGTATAGAAGATTGTGGCGTTTCTTACTATATACATATTGTTCAAACTTATGAATTGCTCACCAATCTTTGTGTTGACAAACTTTATTTTATGAAATGTTACAGGTTTGCATCTAGGTTGATTATGGAGTTCGGTGAAGGAAACGCCACAAATACCGTTAGGATATTAGCAAAAATGAACAATATTTGATTTGCTATATTTTGTTATATTTTTGCTGTATTTGACTTATGAATATTTGGTTATGTGACATTTTCGATGTTGTGAAATGAAATGAGTTTGTTAAATATTGTCGCTTTAAATAGTGTCATGCGCTTATGGGCAATCGTTACACCCCGGCATGTTCCGCCGCCTTTGGTCGGGGTGTGACAGATTGGTATCAGAGCCATGACAATTAAGATAGGTGGTTAGACGTAACGACCTAGAATTGTTATGCTTAGGGTCCTATACGTGTGTTCATACGTGTTTACTCTATTTTATTGTTCATATAGCATGTTTATTTATAAACTTGTTTAAAATTCACCAATATCCTAAATGTTCACATACACACACCTTCATAGTATTTCCAAGGTATCCTTACCTTAAAATGCACAAAGTAGTTTTTCATTGTGTTTTATGGATTACAAGATTAACTTGGATCTCGTTGTTTCAAATCCCTTAAAGGTTGCGTTTATTTCGGGTTTGTAGCCATCATAGGAAACGAGACATTATAAAACGACCATTTGACAAAAAGATTCCAAGAATCGAAGGTGATTTACTTACCTAGGATGGTTGAGTTATAGTGCTCGTTTTCGAGGCCACAAATCATGTTATATATGTCAATTCTTTAAGTAGTCGAATGCAAGCGTTCCGGTCGCCATCCTAATTTTCGGTGTTAAAACAATAGAACTACGGTGATTTCGTGGACTAGTGTTTTGACATGACGTTGTATCTCGATTTATTGTGTTATTATCGTTATTTGAGTCAAAAACATGAAAAGGTTTCGGTGGTACGTACACATGTTTAGACTCCAACGTGATGTTTTATAAACTTTTTAGTGTTGGGATATCAAGTCATGGTAGATCATGCACGATTTTCCCGACTCTATAAATCTCAAATTCTCAAATTTTTAAGCTTTAACCATCTCAAACATCTTTTTACGTTTGTTTTCGCTATATTAATTATAAACAAAGTTTTATATATTTTATCTAACGCTAACATCTTCTCCTTACTAACTCTAGGATTCACAAATCCAAAATCGAAATCTTATTTCACTTTATACATCTTTATATTCATCTCCTTTTACCCAAAACTTATCCCATTTTCTTTATAAATTTTAGCATGCCTCCGCAAAGACGCCAACCGCGCAAGAATTCCACCCGACGCATGGCCGCTCTCGTCGTCAAACAAATGGCTACTGTGATTTCCGAACTTATAACCCAAATTCAAGCCACATTACCTGCACCCGTTGAACCCAAACCCGCATGTTACCTTCTTAAGAAATTTACTAGTGCCAACCCGTCCAAGTTCCTTGGAACCAATTGCGCGACTACCATGTTGCAATGGTTCGAATCGACCGAGAGTGTGTTTTTACATAGCAAATGCCCCGACGCGAAAAAGACAAATTTTGCGTCAAGCATGTTTAGAGAAACCGCTCTAACATGGTGGGGTAGTGTTATGCACCTCCAAGGTTCGGATATGGCTTTGGCTCTTCCGTGGGCCGAGCTCAAGGAACTTATGATGAAGAAATTATGCCCCAAACACGAGCTCCAAAAGCTTGAGGTAGAATTTTGGGACCTAAAACAAGAAGGTGGTGATAACGCTGCTTACTCGCTCCGTTTCCACGAGCTAAGCGTTCTTGTACCTCACTTGGTTACCCCAACCGAACGTCAAATTGACAAATACATTGGGGGTCTACCAATGAAAATCCGGGACTCAGTCATGAGTAGAAAACCCGCGAACCTTGAGGAAGCCATCACATTTTCCGGTGCGCTATTGGAAAATCATATGAAGGAGGGTACCCTAACCCTCAAGAAACCAAGTAAGAAAGCCAAAGCCGAGCCCTCTCCCCAAGCCAAGGTCGAACCCGCACCACAAGCCATTAACTACTCAAACTCTTCCCGACACAACAACAACAACAAGAACAAAAAAAAACCCAAATCCAACTACCGAAGCTTTGTTATTACCCAACCTCAACAACAAACCCAAACTTCTCAACAAAACCGAAGGCCCTATACCGGTACTTTCCCATTATGTAACAATTGTCAACACCACCACCCCTCACACTTACCATGCCGCCGATGCACTATTTGTAACCGTTATGGTCATCTCAACACCTCATGCGGATCCGCACAACAAACCCAACCAAACCCACCAAACCAACCAAGAACCACTCCTCAAAACCCCCCAAAACCGATATGCACACTACCCACCAAACCAACCCCAACCACCCCGAGCTTGCTTAAATTGTGGAGATCCAAACCATTTCCGCTACAATTGCCCTCGCCTTACCTTTGCTAACCAAACCATGACCGTACCTTACTACCAAACCCAAGCTTACCAAGTTCAAACCTACCAACCCCAAATTCCCCAACTCAATGCACCACTTATCCAACCATCCAAGCGATCCAAGCACCACCTCCACCTCCACAACAAGCACCACAAGTCAACCATAGCAACCAAGGGCGAGCTTTTATGATAAATGCAAATCAAGCTCAAGTGGCAAACGATGTTGTGAACAGAATGTTTTTGGTGAACTATCATTTAGCTTCTATTTTATTTGATACCGGTGCCGATAGAATTTTTATTTCTTTGAAATTTGAGTCGAAACTTGATATGCCTCGAACTAAGCATTCCTGACCGTTTTCCGTTGAAGTCACCGATGGCAATTCTATTACCATCAATTCAGTCGTCCGCGATTGTTCTCTCATCCTTTCTAAGCATAAATTCTCCATCGATCTCATCCCGATGCAAATGGGTAGTTTCGATGTCATAGTAGGCATAGATTGGTTATCTTTGCACCGTGCCGAAGTCGTTTGTTTTGATAAATTCATTCGCATCCCGCTCGTCAACGGTAAAATTCTTAAGGTCTTTGGAAACACAACGTCTCGAAGGCTAAATATCATGTCGTGTGCTCAATCGCACAAGTACTTACGCCAAAAGTACGTTCCGTTCTAGCTCTCTCGGTGACAAAAGACAAAAAAGAAAGGATGATCCAAGATATTCCTATTGTTCGCGATTTCCTTGATGTCTTTCCCAATGATGTTACCGGTCTTCCTCCCATTCGTCCGATTGAATTCCAAATCGATCTTGTGCCTGGCACGATGCCCGTGGTCAAGTCTCCTTATCGTCTAGCCCCGTCGAAAATGCAAGACTATCAAACGAACTTGAAGAACTTTCCGATAAAGGCTTCATTCATCCAAGCTCTTCTCCTTGGGGCGCTCCCGTTCTCTTCGTGAAAAGTAGGATGGTTCGTTTCGTATGTGCATCAATTATTGTGAACTCAACAAGCTTACTATTAAAAGTCCTTATCCATTGCCACGTATTGACGACTTATTCGACCAACTTCAAGGCGCAACTTGTTTCTCCAAAATTGATCTTCGAATGGGTTATCATAATTGCGTGTTCGCGAAGAAGACATTCCAAAAACCGCCTTCCGTACTCGATATGGTCATTTCGAATTTTTGGTTATGCCCTTCGGGTTAACAAATGCACCCGCGGTATTTATGGACCTCATGAACCGCGTTTGCAAACCATTCCTTCATAAATTCGTTATTGTCTTTATTGATGACATCCTTATCTTCTGTAAATCCGAAGCCGAACATGAACATCATTTGCGTTCCATTATCGAGCTCCTTAGAAATGAACAACTCTATGCCAAATTCTCCAAATGTGAATTTTGGCTCGAGGAAGTTTAATTATTGGGACATATCCTAAACGACAAAGGTATTCATGTTGATCCCGCTAAAATTGAGGCCGTTAAGGATTGGAAAACTCCAACGACTCCCACGGAAATTCGATCCTTCCTCGGTTTGGCAGGATATCATTGGCGTTTCATTCGAAACTTTTCTAAGATCTCTTTGCCTCTTACCTCTCTCACCCATAAAGGAACACCTTTTGATTGGGGTTCGAAGCAAGAAGAAGCATTTTGTACTCTCAAGGACATGTTTTGCAATGCTCCCGTTCTAACCCTTCTCGATGGAAACGACGATTTTGTTGTATTTTGTGATGCCTCCCATCAAGGCCTTGGTTGCGTTCTCATGCAACGAGTTCAAGTCATCGCATACGCATCAAGGCAACTTAAGGTCAACGAGAAGAACTATACGACTCACGATCTCGAACTTGGTGCCGTCGTTTTTGCTCTCAAATTCTGGAGACATTACCTTTATGGAACAAAAATGTATGGTTTTTACCGATCATAAAAGCCTTCAACACATTTTTGACCAAAAAGATCTCAACATGAGACAACGACGATGGCCGAATTACTTAGTGATTACAACTGTGAGATTCGCTACCACCCCGGTAAAGCGAATGTTGTCGCCGACGCCCTAAGTCGAAAGGTTAATGTTAAATCCGTTCTGCTTCTAAGCGTCATTGTTCAAACCGATCTTCAAATTTGTATCTTTCAAGCTCAACGTACCTCCGTTGAAGAAGGTAACATGTACGACGAAATGTCATATGGAGCCGAACTTCAACTCGAAACCAAAACCGATGGTCTTTTGTACTTTCTCAATCATTTGTGGATTCCCGATCGCGATGACCTTCGTACTTGTATACTCGACGAAGCTCACAATTTGCGGTATTCCGTTCATCCCAGTGCAGACAAGATGTATTTCGATCTTCGTGCTACCTTTTGGTGGCCGGGTATGAAAAAGAACGTAGCGTTGTTTGTATCTAAATGTCTTACTTGCTCAAAAGTCAAAGCCGAACATCAAAGACCTTTTGGTCTACACGAGCAACCACCGATTCCCTTTTGGAAATGGGAAGACATTGCTATGGACTTTATCACCAAATTACCCAACACTCAAAAAGACAATGATAGTATTTGGGTGATCATCGATCGATTAACCAAATCTGCTCATTTCATTCCGATCCGCGAGAAGTATTCTGTATTCGGGAAATCGTCTGCCGACACGGTTTGCCATTGTCTATCATCTCCGATCGTGATGCCCGTTTTATCTCTTCAAGAAGCTTTGGGAACACGTCTCGATCTTAGCACCTCTTATCATCCTCAAACGGACGGTCAATCCGAATGTACAATCCAAACACTCGAGGATATGCTACGAGTGTCACACCCTGAACCATAGCCTAGGCGTATGACAACTATGTTGGTACCACAAGTGTATATAAATCAGAGTTACGTTATATTAGCGGAAGTCTTATAAAACTTGTGGATAGAAGTTGAGATATTACAAAAGGCGGGATTATAAAATACCCGTTTAAGTTATAAAAGTATTACTTGTTTTATCATTACAAAACCACCATTATATATAATTTTATACAAAAGAAAATCCGAGCCATCAGATATAGGTAGCACTTCGATACTCCAAGTGCTAAACTTGTTCACCTGCAAAATATAAATAAAATACGTTAGCAACGAATGCTGGTGAACACGTTGACGCAAAAATATTTTCTTTTACTTTATTACCCCACGAGACTACGTCTACCTCGGCCCAACGTGGCTTAGGAATAACAAAGTTAAATAACACATTTATAAATTCAAGTCTCTACTCTAGGTCACCTCAGCAAACACCGCAGCGTTCGACTTAGTTAAGTACCCGTAAATATACACAAAGATCGTACTTCCCGCGGGAAAGCGACCTGCGATCAGGGTGGTGCGATGTGCCCATCGCGTAGTACCACCTATGAAAGGATCCAGACATACGTATACCACAGCCTGAGGGCTAGGTTTATACTTTCATTTATAATGGTTTTCGGAACACATAGTTCCTTGTAAACAATTTTCATATAACATGTTTGACTCGTTTAAAATCAAGTTTATAAAAGTTTGGGGGCGTATTCACCTTGTCTCTTTGGGATCGGCTTCACTCACCGTCCGAGGGTCTTTCCCTTGCTATCTCGCACCTATAGTACGAGTGTAACCATTTTTTAGTCGGATATACAATCCGGCTTAAGACCTCTAGTCTTATTTTATATCTCTACCTCGATGAACCTTTAGTTCATATATTTCTTTTACTTGAAAACCTTTAGTTTAAAAGTAAATTATAAACCTATTAGTTTATATAAAAACCCGACGTTTCATCTTCTCAAAGAAACGTATTCTTTTTCTTTTATTATTTAAGAATACTCATTATTACTTAAATAATAATTTCATAACAAAGAATATAATCATATATACTTACATACATATATATTTGTTAATTCATATTCTTATTTCTTTTCTTTGTTATGTTCGTATTTCTTTACTTTTATCGAGGTATCGAGTATAACCTCGACTTAAGGCTTAAGCCTTTAATATAATATTATATTATATTCATTTGTCGTTACACCTAACCTTTGTTGGCGTTTCGGAAAACCTAGGAACTCAAGCAGCACTCCAATGCCGCTTCACTCCTTGATCAATTCTTTGGCACTTTAATGACAATTACCAATCTTCAACAATTGATGCCACGCCTTTCGAGAACAAACGCCTTCCTTGGTTGTATGTGGGTGGTGGGTGGTGGGTGGAACGCACTTCGAGGAAACGTCGGTACACAAATGAGGAAATCGGGGCACGCTTATCGAGGAAATAAAGGCACGAACTTCGAGATGGATCGAGGGTGGATTCTTGGGGTTTAGAGAGAGACTAGAGAGAGAAAGGTATGCAGATTTGAGGTGTGAAAATATCAGACTCGGATGTTGCTATTTGTAGACAAAATTTGGATCCCATCACGGTACGCGATGGGCCCCTTGACACCCGTCGCGTAGCGCGACGTAGCTCCGGCCAGTCACCACGTAGATCTGCCACGTGGCGACACGTGGCAGACGTGTTGCCACGTGGTGACACGTGGCGGAAGACGGTGCCACCGTGTGCCATGTGGCATACGTGTCACAACGTGTCAGGCGACGTCATCGCGATATGCGATGACGTAGGCTCAACGGTGATCGCGTATCACCGTTGACTTCTTCCAGAACCTTTGACCATGCCCCATCGCGATACGCCATGGGCTTGTCCTTTTTCCCGTCGCGTATCGCGATAGGACAAGAAAACCGAATTTTTGTTTTAAACCCTAAGGTTTGGAAATTGGCAATTTTAGTCCCTTAACTTTGGAAAGTTATCAATTTGAACTCGAAATTTTCTCGATGTTACAACGAGCATGTGTTCTTGATTTCGGTGGGAATTGGGATTCTCATCTTCCGTTCATCGAGTTCTCCTACAACAATAGCTACCACTCTAGCATTGATGTGACTCCTTTTCAACCTCTTTGCGATCGTAAATGTCGTTCCCTGATTTGTTGGAACAAAATTGGTGAAGCTCAAATCACGGGACCAGAAATGGTCCAAGAAGCAACCAATGTCATTGATCAAATCCGTAAAAATCTCCTAGCTGCTAGAAATCGTCAAAAGAGTTACGCCAACAAACGACGAAAACCTATCGAATTTAATGTTGACGATCTTGTCCTTCTAAAAGTATCTCCTTGGAAGGGGGTAGTCCGTCTTGTAAAGAAGGGTAAACTAGCTCCTCGTTTCTTTGGTCCTTTCAAAATTCTTGAACGTGTTGGGAAAGTAGCGTATCGACTCGAACTACCGCAAGAATTTGCCGGTGTTCATCCGACATTTCATGTTTCAAATCTCAAAAAGTGCCTAGCCGAGGGAAATCTCCATATACCTCTCGACGAAGTTCATGTTGATGATTCTATGCTTATGGTTGAACGACCCGTTGAGATCATGGATCGCAACGGGAAGAAGACCAAACGTAGTCGAATTTGGTTAGTAAAAGTTCGATGGGAATCACGGCGTGGAGCGGAGTTTACATGGGAACGAGAAGACGCAATGAAAGAGAAGTATCCACATATGTTTGCATCGTCGTCTTCATCTTAATTTCAGGACGAAATTTCCTAAAGTAGGGGATATTGTGACATTCGTCAATTTCGGGTCTCGATTCGTATTTGTTTTGTAAACTTTATTGATGTAAACCGACCCGTTTTGTAAACCGAAGCTTATGATATAATCAAAATGATGGATTTTATGTTACAATATTGTTTTACACTTGTTGGGTCTTGAAAACATTCAATCTGGTCTTTAAAACGCTTAAAAAATCACTTAAAACGAACTTCGGGGGCCAAAACTGCCATTTTTGAAAAGTTGGAAAATTAGGAGATATACTCCGTCGCGCCCCGCGACGGGGGACACCCTATCCGGTCGCGTAACGTGAAGGCACACCAGACGTACTGCCATTTTTTGGGACATATCGTTAACTCATCCTTCCGGCAAATCTACAAATAATCAATCTTTCAAGTTTTATTACTTGAACGAGAGTAACTTCATACCCCGTTTTCTATCTTTTGTTTTGGGGTGACATTTCATACTTATTCAAATCAAATGCTTTATACTTGAGTCTTAAACCACAAACGTTATTGTATACTTTACTTAAATAAATGCTCGATTTGGTGTTCTATGCTCACATGATTATATGCTTATGTGTTTATCGCTTTTGGAAGGTTGATTCATAAATCCGTGAGCTATCTGGTATTCTCTTATAGCACGGTGCCGTTAATGTATTCTTATTAACGACTTCATGAAATCCGAATCTATTTGGTATTCTCTTATAGACGGTGCCGCTAATGTATTCTTATTAGTGACCTCATATTACCAAATTATTGTTATTTATTTGTGGTTTTGTATACAAGTGTCACACCCCGACCAAAGGCGGAACATGCCGGGGTGCAACGTGATTGGACAAATACACAAGACACTATTTAAAGTGACAATATTTATTCAACTCATTTTATTTCAACCAATCAATAATAAACACATCTCGTCCACACAAACAAGCTGAATACAAGTAGCAATTATATTGTTCGTTTTACTAATATCCTAATAGTCTTGGTAACGTTTTCATCAAGTCCTCGAGTCAACAAAATTCAAACCTGTGACATTTCATAAAATAAAGTTTGTCAACACAAAGGTTGGTGGGAAATTCATAAGTTTGAGCATATAAGTATATAGTAATAAAATGCCACAAAACTAGTATACCAAAACAATGAATAAAAGCACTAGAGTTGGATAAATTGACAATTGCTAAACACATTAGCACCACCTAGCTGTCTAGGATTTTATGACAATTGCAAAACACATTAGCACCACCTAGCTAACTAGGATTTTATGACAATTGCTAAACACATTAGCACCACCTAGCTATCCTAGGATTTTATAGTTATCGTTAATTGCATTACGTTAACGACACCTTGCCATGAGGGGTTGCCAAATGGTATAGGATTTATAGTTCCACCATCCAAAAGCGATAAACACCTAAGCATGTAAGCATATGACACCAAATCAAGCAATTATTCAGGTAAAGTATACAATCACGTTTGTGGGCTTAAAGATTCAAGTACTTAACGCATTTAGTTTAATAAGTATGAAATGTCACCCCAAAACGGAAGATGGAAAGCGGGGTATGAAAGTACTCACCTGGATTGATGAACCAAGAAATAAATAGATAAATAAATGAAGCTCGAACGGTAAACGAACAGATCCGACTTGAAACGATAAACACCTTAGCTAAAATAAATAATGTAATATATATTAATGAACTTGAAACCAAAACTAGAATTAACTTTACCTATTATATGTTTGCGAGTCGTCTGAGATGAAGGCTGCCGGAGATGAAGAAACGGAGGGTCGCTGGAGCCAAAATTCTGGCCACCGGAAAAACGTATGAGAGAGGGAGAGAGAGAGAGACGGCGAGGGGGAGAGAGAGAGAGAGAGTGAGAACGGTGGTGAGAGAGAGCCGATGAGAGCTCGAGAGAGAGGCGAAAAGAGAAAGAGAGATTGGAGTAGATTCGGAGTGGGACGGCAGTACACCGGTGGCCGGTTCTCCGGTCACCGGAAAAACGCGTAGAGAGAGAGACCGCCAGAAAGAGAAATGCGGGAGAGAAGGAGGGTTCGGTGTGGTGTGGTGATGTTCGTCGAGGGTGGAGGTGGCGTAGGGTGGTCGGCGTCGCCGGAGATGGTGCGTCGGAAGTCCGCCGGACAACGGCAGGAGTGTGGCGACTGTGGTTTTGTATAATATGTATTAGGGTTAGGTTTTGTTTGGGTTATATATGTAAGCATATTTTCATAACAGTCCCCTCAAGTTTCAGTAATGGTTTAATACAAGTTTAAAGGTTTCCAAAGCTTGTAACAACTTCACGAAAATTAGTTTGAACCCCTAATGTTTTTCTTAACGACACCATAGTATGACCAAACATCGATTTATTTAAGATCCAGGTCTAAAATAACAATATATAATAATTTAAATAAGGTTCTAAAAATGTTGTGTCGGTTTTACAAGGTAAAAGTTTACAACACGAAAACAAATCGAGGCTCGAATTTGACGAATGTCACAGTATCACCAACTTTTTGAAAATTTCGTCCCGAAATTAAAATAAACTTAAAGAAAAAGTAATTACTAACGAACGTCGTTCTTGATAAAACAACTGCATGATTTTTTATTTTTTTTTATTTTTATTTTTTTTCAAAGGAATAACGTCAAATCCTTGCATGACTCGAAAAACGCTACAAATGAGAAATACAATAAAGGCACTTATATATAGGATGTACCAGCGGCGTATCCACCATGCCCTTATTATGTTTTCACATTTTTATCGTTTTTCTGCCATCATCCTCGGGTCCGAGTTATCGCACACAACCGTACTTACATTGGCTTCCATACGGGGATTTCGATAATTAAGTGTGCACCCATAATTATTTCGATCGTCGTATGGTCAACATGGTTCGTTCCATTGCGTGGTTTAAGAGACATATATATTTTGAAATCTTTGATTAATAAACATGTAAATAAATTTGTTGAATTTTACCACTATTGATAAAACAGTACTAGCGATTGAAAATTTCAGGATTTGACTTTTTAATAAGTAGGAAAATAGGATACTTAAATGAAACATTTAAAATCTTAAAGTATAATAAAGTTGAAGATAACTATTTTGGTTCTAAATAAGTAAAGATGATCGCATAGGTAAAATCCTGGGTAGACAATTGCGAGACGAGGATTGAAGTTTAATGTCCTCAGCGTGAAGGAATAAGTAGATCATTAAAATAGATGGTTTAAAGTCGGTCATTAAATTAGTATAAAATCTGACTATTGAATTTTTAGTAATGAGAACTCTGATAGAAGGAAATGCGAAATCCAATAAATGAAGTGAGGATCCAAGAGTGAAAATGATAAAACTGAAAGGTGAGTACATGAGGTTGAGGTATACAATGTTACAATTAGTAATAGCGTACGATGAGTTTCATACGTGAACAAACTTGAGGTTATAAGTATTTGAAGTTATGATTACTTGAAATGTAACAACATGAGAAAAGAGGTGAGTTTCTTTGGGGTGACGCATACATGCATCAATATAAATGAAATAGTATTGATTGACAACCAAAACAATCGATGAAATGTGATAAAACGTGAATACGACCACTACTGTGAAACCATTTATATAATCGTCATTATAATAAAGGTTTCTAATAGCGCCAAAACTTGTAGGCAGCCATGCATAGGCCGTTAATAGATTAGATGAAATGATATAGAATAATGTATAAAATCATGTTTACATAAATGCTCAAATACAAATAACATAGTCATGAAAATATCGTTTAAAAGATAAACGAGATTTTGGCGAAGTTAAGGTTTTGAAAGTATTACACAAATTGTTACTGGATAGTTTGCATTCGGTCACGAAAATCAAAACACAAAAATGAAATCACATGAGCATAATATTGTCATCGAAACATCTCATCAAATGAAAATTAAATCGCAATAACAGTGAGACTCGAATAAATGACAAAACATGTAAATCACGTAGCGTATAATAGACTAAAATTGAAAATGAGGTCTAAAGTAAGGCCGTTTTATTGTTTCTAAGAAATGTACATAACAACAAAGCATCGCGATAACGCATTACTAGCGAAAATATTTAAATCATTATTGAATGTAAATCTTGTAAACCAAATTGTTAAAGGAGTTTGTATACATAAAGTTATTGTGATGAAAATAAATTATATAAAGTGATGATGCTTGCGATAATAAGAGGTAATAGTTTGCGTAAATTGTTATTGAGCAAAAATTTGTGTAACGACATAAGGTCTTTATAAACGCGTCCCAAAAGATTTGCAAAGCCATGGTCATTGAGTTTATGCAATATAGTGAAAGTTGTATTTTATTACTAAATAAAACCCGCATTCCTCATTCAAAATGAAACCTCGAATTTATAAAGTCCTTATGGGATTTATCGCCTTAGGTGACAATTTTATAATTTTTGAAATCACCCATAATCGTTTAACAACCTTTGAAATCAAATCCTCATAATCAAATTTTATTGTCATGCGATACAATATATACATATTTTTAAAGTGTATAATTTAAAAGTGATTATTTGGATACATAAGGTTGTTATAAATACACTAGTTGTATGTAGGTATACATATATATATATATATATATATATATATATATATATATAATTAAGGGTAAACGAAACTTGCGTGTGTATGGAGAGGTTTTAGGCTTCGAATGGTGAATGGTTTGAAAATTCGTCGAAGAGTGAGTATGTTTCGGTTGGCTCGCGTAGTTGGGTTTTTCTTGAGTTGGATTTATGAGGTTTGTTGAGTTTAGGTCGTTTGAGTGGTTTAGGCTTGGATGCTTGTGTGAGTAGTGGTTGGGCTAATAGGTGAAGTTTGGCTTATTTGAGCTCGGGTAAATTGATGGATTGGATAATTTTGATCTAGGCTAGTTTGGGTTGAGATTTGGTTTATACATATAATTTGTAAGAAGTGTTTGGGTTACTACTTGATATCAACTCTATGGTTGTATGGGAACGGTGTGGTTGCGTTTAGGGAAATTTTGACTAATAGTAGGTATTAAATTGAAATATCATAAATTTATAAATAATGTTTGAAATGTCCATGAAAATTTTGATAACTAAAATTACATGTTAACTTATATATTATATAAATAGAATTTTTGAGATCTAAGCGTGTGAATCAGACATTTCTTTTTTTTTTTATAAAGATTACAATAATTATTTTTTTGCTTATGAGGAAATTTAAAATACGTAAATTGAATGTCGAAATTTGTTATGAGGTCTCAGTATTAAATGATAAATGTCGTTTTTGGGAATCCAAAGTTGAGAAATGAAATTTTTTTTACTAAGTTCATTATTTAATATCGTGTAACGAAAATACCATTATAAGTTAAATGACCGGCATTGTAAATCGTGGATTCACAAGTAAACGATTTTTGGTCTTTGAAGTAAAATTCCTATGAAGTTTTGCATGAGAGTTTCAAGAAGATTACAAGTTATAAGTTTGTGACTTTCTTGAAAGATCATGGCAAAACTATCATAAAAATTTTTAAAACGCGGAAAATCGTATGATGTAAATTCTTTTATTTGCGAAAATTTATAACGAACCAAATATTGCATGATGAAAGTTATTATGAAAATAAATTTGAGTAGTGAAGATTTTACCACGTGTATTATAGTATAATTAAAAATGTCGTGAGAAGTTTAAATAATTAAAATTTTGAAGTGATCGTCCAAAATAAACGGAATAGTTATAAAATAAAATTTATATATAATTTTAAAAAACAATTTAAAATTTATATATAATTTTTGTGCAAGGACTTTAAAAAACAATTTAAAGTTTATACAATAGAAATTTTACTTGAAAAGTTGAGGTGAAATTTATCATAAAACCTTCTTAATATGATGAAATTTATATAATAAGATTTTCGTTTGTAAATCGTCTTAATGAAAATAAATGGAATATTAAAATTTATTATGAATAGATCAAACTCTATATATACATATATTTAACCTATATCGAAGAGATCAAATGAACGAAATTTGTAATAAAAATCATCGTGAAATCAAAATGAGAAAATTGGTGTAAAACTTTATCATATAAAATCGAGATATATGTAAATATATATATATATATATATATATAACATTTATAAATGAATACTTGTGATAAGAATTTATAACAAAATAAAGGAAAAATGGTTTAATTTCTTGAAACGTAATAATAATGTTTTAAGATTTTAAGGCGTAAAAAATCGTGCATGAACCACCATGACTTGATATTCCGACACTAAAAACCTTTATTATAAAAATACCATAGTTGGGGTCTAAACATGTGCACGTACCACCGCGTCTTTTTCATGTCTTCGACTCAAATAACGATTATAGCAAAAACAATAAATCAGAATATAACGTCATGTCAAAACATTAGTCCACGAAATCACCGTAGTTCTATTGTCTTAACACTGAAAATTAGGATGGCGGGCGGAATGCTCGCATTTGACTACTTAAAGTGGTCATCTCATATGAGACGATCTTTAAGGAGATTTGAAACAACGGGATCCAAGTTAAGCTCGTGATCCATAAAACACAATGAAAACTAATGTTTTTGCGTTTTAAGGTAAGGATACCTTACATAATTATGTAAATATAAAATTTAAACAAAAATAAAGTAAGAATACCTTAGATTATTATGAAAATACAAGTATGTGTATATATAAAGATTTATCAAAGGAAGGTTGTAACACCCCGTAACCGCAGCGGAAACGTAAACGGGATGCAACAGACACATCTGATATCAACAGCATTGCTTATAAAGAAAACACCACTACATTAATTTACATCATATTACATTGTTCCGAGTTTAGTTCCCGTCTAGGCGATAGCACAGAAGTTTTACCAACATTACATTATCTTATTTAATACAAAATGATCACTAAACTTCCACAAATAGCAAGCATCATCAAGCACGTAGCACTTACTCCAGTTTGGGAGTACCTAGAAAGCATGTAAAGAAAACGGGTCAACTACGAATAGTTGGTGAGTTTCACTAATTTAAATAAACAGTGATAAATCATTATGATAATCATATATTAGAGACCTCTGGGGACACTGTTAACCCAGTACTGTACTCATTCTGGGGGCAATGTTAACCCAGAAACACTTCTAGAGACATCTGGGGACACTGTTAACCCAGTACTGTACCCATTCCGGGGGCAATGTTAACCCAGAAACACTTCCAGGGACATCTGGGGACACTGTTAACCCAGTAATGTACCCATTCCGTACGATTCCCGTACAATCACATATTTATAAATACACGCAAATCCATGCGTTCAGTATGTACTTAAACATTTTATTAGTAACATGCTTCCGCCCCGGGAAAATATTTGAAAACAATTCAGAAAAAGGGGCTCGTGAAACTCACCTTATCGTAGGCAAATTAGTAATACAACACTCCAGCTACTAGTCCAAATCTGTAATACGATCCCTAAGTCGTTACTATACAATCACTATTAACATAACTTTAACCGTGTTAACCGGTACATCTGGGGACACAGTTAACCCAGTACTGTACCCGTTCTGGGGGCAATGTTAACCCAGAAACACTTTCACCGGACTCAGATTGTGATATCGTATAGAGTTCACTAGTCAGATCTCCTATTAGTCATTTTTCCCGTTTTGCGTGCCTAGCACGGTTATCCATTTTTATGTTTCAAAAATGAGTTTGGTCACACACGACCCGAAAATAGTTGTTAATTGATAATTTAACTAAGTTGTGAAATTAGGGCTCGGTTTAGATGTCCCGATTGGCCGCGGGACTCGTTTCCGTCATTATCGTACCGGAAACTGTTAAATAGGCTAAAAACACTCAGATCATCCAACTTATTTTCGGATGATTCATTTTTACTTGTTTAACTTAATTATATGAAAATAGTTCATTTTTAGGGTTTTTATACACCAGTCAGCTCGCTTATGCGAACTTTACCGGTTTACGCGTTTTAAGCTTTAAAAGTTTGTTTTAGCACAAATAATTATCCGTTTAGTCTCGGATCTTGAAATTTTGCACAAATCACTTTTTGACAGTGGGGAATTTTATAAAAATATTTCCAGAATTAAATTTTATATTTAACATTTATTTATCTATTTTTAAACACCATTTAGACACTAAATATGTCGTAAATACCAAACAATCTTAGAAAAATCCCAAATTTTTCCTGGATGACCCCTGATATCTCCATGGTCCCCTGTAATTTTTCCAGAACCAAAATCCCTTTTTAAATGCCATTTTCACTAAAACCGAGCTAGAAAACCCTAGAACTCGTTTAACCGAAAAGCCTACTTAGACTTCTCCAAATGACCTAAAATTTTGTGTGTGTCTTATACATGTTATTAAAAGCTTATCTAAAATTTTCCAGAATTTTTCATATTATTTAACTATTTTTCACCATTTTTGGCCAAAACCGAGCATTAAATTCACCAAATATTCATTCTTTATCCAAAAATTACCAAAAATTCACAGAACTCATATTTTCATGTGTAGAGCATCCCTGTAAAATTTCATGACCTAACTTTACATGAAACACAATTTGTCCAAATCACAACCCTTATACAAAAACCGAACTACCTTGAGTTTCTAGCTCCAAACCGCTAGAATCTCGCTTTCTAGCCCTTGCTAGCAACTAGATACAACACCTACAAGCACAATAACACCACACCAAGCAAGTTACACCCACAATCAAGCCATTTCTTTCTTGGTTTCGGTTATGCTTTAAAAACAAATATTTAACCGTAAAAATTCGTTTTTGGTTCGTTTAACTCCTTTCTTGGACCAAGATCCCTTGTATAACCCGTATACATCACTTGATCATGCAAGAATCGGTTCCATCTCGGGTTTTCACCCTTTTTCACTTGGAACCCTCATTTTCTTGAAAGAGAACTCAAGAAACGAACATAAACACGTACATAACACAATTTTTACCTCGGTTTTTCTTGCTAGAATTGTCGGTTTTTGGATGGAATTATTGAGAGGATGAATGGATTGTTAGTTGGGTTTGTAAAAAAAGAAAATGAATGTGGTTTTGGGGTTAGATGGTCCGATCGGACCTTTGGATGGGTGGGGTGGGTCCCACAACTTCATTTGTGGCCACATATTCAGATTCTCGTAATCCGGATAATGTTTTGGATAATCTGGTTCAGTTCGTTTTTCGATTAAACGTTTAATTCGGCTTAAAACGAGGCTAAAACGGTCGTTTTTCGGCTAAAAATGAAATTTATATAAAACCGATTTAAAAACTTAAACCATGACATTTATTAACTTAAAACATCATAGTATTAATAATTGTGCATCTTTTTCGGCTTGATCGATCCTCTCTTGCTCGGTTTGGTATTAAAGGTTTTGTTTAACGTACCGACGTATCATTAAATCGAAATCCTTTTTCTGTGCTTTAATTCACTTATCCCGAAGCTTTAATACTCCGTAAACATCACTAAATATTATATATTTCGTCTATAATACAATCCCCGATCGTTCGGGTTTCAATAACCGTTAATCGGTTAATCGTATTTCCAATACGATTAACTGTATAATCGAGTATAATTCGTACTATGAATCATACATACTCGTATAAACGCATCATAATTCACATATTCATTATTAAATAACACATAAATAGTATATACCGGTTAGGGTATACCTGATTTTGCCGGAATCGTTACAAAGGTAAGGATACCTTAATATGTTTTCGAGTATTTGTGTATATATACAATTTGATGAAATAAATAAGTATATAAATAAACAAGTGTATTGAACAATCAAGTAGGGTAAACACGTATAGGCAAACACGTATAAGGACACTAAAGTAAAGACTATACTAGGCCGTTACGTCTAACCACCTATCTTATAATCTTGTGGCTCTGATACCAATCTGTCACACCCCGACCAAAGGTGGAACATGCCGGGGTGCAACGTGATTGGACAAATACACAAGACACTAGTTAAAGTGCTAATATTTATTCAACTCATTTTATTTCAACAAATCAATAATAAACACATCTCGTCCACACAAACAAGCTGAATACAAGTAGCAATTATATTGTTCGTTTCACTAATATCCTAATAGTCTTGGTAACGTTTTCATCAAGTCCTCGAGTCTACAAAAGTCAAACCTGTAACATTTCATAAAATAAAGTTTGTAAACACAAAGGTTGGTGAGAAATTCATAAGTTTGAGCATATAAGTATATAGTAATAAAAAGCCACAAAACTAGTATACCAAAACAATGAATAAAAGCACTAGAGTTGGATAAATTGAAATTGCTAAACATATTAGCACCACCTAGCTATCTAGGATTTTATGACAATTGCTAAACACATTAGCACCACCTAGCTATCTAGGATTTTATGACAATTGCTAAACACATTAGCACCACCTAGCTATACTAGCATTTTATAGTTATCGTTAATTGCATTACGTTAACGACACCTTGCCATGAGGGGTTGCCAAATGGTATAGGATGTATAGTTCCACCATCCAAAAGCGATAAATTATAAGCATGTAAGTATATGACACCAAATCAAGCAATTATTCAGGTAAAGTATACAATCACGTTTGTGGGTTTAAAGATTCAAGTACTTAAAGCATTTAGTTTAATAAGTATGAAAGGTCACCCCAAAACGGAAGATGGAAAACGGGGTATGAAAGTACTCACTTCGATTGATGAACCAAGAAATAAATAGATAAATAAATGAAGCTCGAACGGTAAACGAACAGATCCGACTTGAAACGATAAACACCTTAGCTAAAATAAATAATGTAATATATATTAATGAACTTGAAACCATAATGAAACTATATTGGAAATTGAACAATGAGGTTTGGTTGTTAGTCGGGTTACCGGTTAATTTGTTAACGATTAGGGACTCGTACTTAATTGATAATTTAAAATAAAATATTATTATTTTATTGGACTTTTAAATAACTAAACCAATATCAAAATAGAAACAAGACGGGCTTAATTTTAGAGTTCGGTTCTATAAAAATGAATAGGTAATAAAGTTTATAATAGTATTATTAATGATAAGATAGTAATGATAATAATAATTTTAAAAAGGTATGTTATATATATATACATATATATATATAGATATATAAGATAATAATAATAACAATAACTATTTCTAATAGTAGTAATATAGCATAATAATTATAACAATAATTAGTATTAATAATACTAATAATAATAGTTATAGAATAAAAGTCTTGGTATTAATTAAGGTGTTGTTGATAAAAATAATAATAATAGTAAATAATATTGATAGTAAATAATATTACCATACTTGATGTTGTTCGATTTATAACCGAGTTCACAAAATAACTATATTAATATTATTGCTAGTAATTAATGATAAAATATGTTTTTAATAGATAATAATAATATAACCCTTAATAATGTCAATAACAACTTTAATATTTATAATATTAATGATAGTAATAATAATAATAATAATAATAACAATAACTAAAATTTAATAGTAAGTTATATGTAAAAATACTAATAAAAATCTTTATGTATTGATGTTAATACTAATAGTAATAATACATTTGTTAAGTATAAAAAATAATACTAACACCGGTCTAGGATGAGACTCGAACTCGTGACCTCTAGTTCAACAACTTAGGTACCAACCAACCGAAACAAGATGTCAATTGTTAACTTAAACCCGTAAAAAAATAAAATATCCATTTCCCGTGTACTCATCTCTTCCCCAAATCAAAAATAACTCTACACTCAAACCGACTCGTTTCAAAGTGTGTAACCAAATATATAACCGATACTACCAAACCAATTATTAACCATTTAAACCCGACAATCGATATATGAAAATAATAATACCAAAACTCTAATTAACTTTACCTATTATATGTTTGCGAGTCGTCGGAGATGAAGAAACGAAGGGTCTCCGGAGCCAAAATTCTGGCTGCCGGAAAAACGTATGAGAGAGAGAGACACGGCGAGGTGGAGAGAGAGAGAGAGAGAGAACGGCGGTGAGAGAGAGCCGAAGAGAGCTCGAGAGAGAGGCGAAGAGAGAAAGAGAGATTGGAGCAGATTCGGAGTGGGACGGCAGTACACCGGTGGCCGGTTTTCCGGTCACCGAAAAAACGCGTAGAGAGAGAGACCGTCGGAAAGAGAAACGCGAGAGAGAAGGAGGGTTCGGTGTGGTGTGGTGATGTTTGTCGGGGGTGGAGGTGGCATAGGGTGGTCGGCGTCGCTGGAGATGGTGCGTCGGAAGTCCGCCGGAAATCCGGACTCGCCGGAAAACGGCAGGAGTGTGGCGGCTGTGGTTTTGTATAATATGTATTAGGGTTAGGTTTTGTTTGGGTTATATACGTAAGCATATTTTCATAACACCCCCCTCAAGTTTCAGTAATGGTTTAATACAAGTTTAAAGGTTTCCAAAGCTTGTAACAACTTCACGAAAATTAGTTTGAACCCCTAATGTTTTTCTTAACGACACCATAGTATGACAAAACATCGATTTATTTAAGATTGAGGTCTAAAATAATAATATATAATAATTTAAATAAGGTTCTAAAAATGTTGTGTCGGTTTTACAAGGTAAAAGTTTACAACACGAAAACAAATCGAGGCTCGAATTTGACGAATGTCACAACAAGATTGTGGCGTTTCTTACTATATACATATTGTTCAAACTTATGAATTGTTCACCAACCTTTGTGTTGACAAACTTTATTTTATGAAATGTTGCAGTTTGCATCTAGGTTGATTATGGAGTTCGGTGAAGGAAACGTCACAAATACCGTTAGGATATTAGCAAAAATGAACAATATTTGATTTGCTATATTTTGTTATATTTTTGCCGTATTTTACTTATGAATATTTGGTTATGTGACATTTTCGATGTTGTGAAATGAAATGAGTTTGTTAAATATTGTCGCTTTAAATAGTGTCATGCGCTTATGGGCAATCGTTACACCCCGGCATGGTCCGCCGCCTTTTGTCGGGGTGTGACAACTTTGATTTTTTTGTTATTTCGGTGCGGTTCAGTTTTTTCGGTTCTTAAGAATATACAAAACCGAACCAAAACCAATATTTCGGTTTTTGCTTAAGTTCAAAACCGAACCACCGGTTTCTAATTCGGTTTGGTTTTTCCAATTCGGTTTATTTGGGTTTTTCGGTTTCCATTCGGTTTTTTCGGTTTTATGCACACCCCTATGCTGGACCTTCTTCAGTATTAAAAGAATTCTTAATATTAAAACCAATACTTTGGCCATATAGACATTTTGTAAGGATTTTACACCATCGTATCTCTGTACATCACGTTGACCACCACCGATATACATCTCTCTCTCTCTCTCTCTCTCTCTCTCCGTCTCTCTCTTCTAGTTGCAGGTTCGCGTTGTGTCCTAGTTTCCGGTTGCCACCCTCCATCTCCATCTTCAATCTTCCTGGTGGGAGGTCGATGATGATTATAATATCTGATCTGGGTTGAGAACGAAAGAGATAGATTCGAGTTGATGGAAAATCGTTTTGGAAAATTGGTTGGCTTTGGGCGTTAACCTACGGTGGTCCACAGTGGGCTAAAATGAAGAAGAAAGGTGATGGTGGGTCGTCAGCGGTGGTTCTTTGGTGACAGACAGTGGTTGAGGTGGTGATTCTATGGTGGTGTTTCAAATAAAAGGGAGAGATATTGAAGAGTTAGGTTGTTGAAATGTATAACTTGAACAAGGATAAATTGGTAATTTGCTATAAAGAGGGGAAATATGTAATTTGGTTTTAAAGGTTGAGGAAATATGTAATTAAAGGTCTTGGTAAGGGGATATGTAAAAATCCCATACACACACACACACTAGTTTTTATCCCCATGTATTACGGAGTTTTTACAATATTCGTTTATAATATTTATATATATTTTTTTATGTTTTATTTTATTTATTGTACATAAGTTAATAATATATTTTGTATTTGAGGATGAAAGGGTTTTACAAATAAAGGAGATATTAAAACCCGGTTTAAAAAGCTATTTGGGTTTGATGAAAGACCCATGACGCGCTTATTTTTTTTTACTATAACATTTTTTTAATTATAAATAATATATATATATTTTTAAAGGAACCATATATTAATTTTTAGTATATCCTTATTTTATAGGATTTTCATATCAAATATTTGGTGAGATTAATTTTTAATTTAGTGAGATGTCTGAGTTTGGTGAGACTCATATCCATGGATTCGGGTCAAATGCAGGCTTGAGAGAATGTAGGAAACAACCCGATCCTTCTAAGTTCAACCGCGGTTTTTCAGACCATGGATTCAATGGAGAAAAGTAATTTACATTTCTATGGGTTTGTTTTGTATGAATGTCAAGTTTACTCTTTTTTTTCTTCTTCTGCTCTAAGGCTGCAGGAAAATAATATATCATGGGTGGGATATATTTGAGGAGATACATGGATTGAAGGATGGATGGAGTATTATCTCATTAGTTCTGTCATTTTGGTAAATAACATCTGTAGCAGCAAATGTTATTCTTTTGTAATTATAGCAATACTTATTATTAAATCTTTTTTTAAATATACGCCTACCAATACTATAACTTTGTATCTTTGTTGTATGCTTGATCCGACGTAACACGCGGGGTTTGAAATCTAGTTTGGTTTATTTTCAATTGTTGGGTATCATATGTCTTGTTCTATATTTGTTTAGGTTAGGTAAAAAAAAAAACAAAACTAATACGTACTATAAGGCCATGTGTAGTGGAGGGACTACAATTAGGGGCGAACTATGACACGTGACGCCCAGTCAGCATGGAGTGGAAATTTGTTTTTGGGGTGTAATGGTGTAGGGGCTACAAGTTTGGCCCACAGTGTGTTTTTTTATTATTTTCTTTTTATAATTAAGCTAATTAAATAAAAACCAATTTATTTAAATAATTAAATAAAAATGTATTAAAATTAAAAAATAAATACAAACAAATACATAAACTAAAAAAAATACTCATCATTGATATCGGTCGTGTTGCCGTATGCGAGGATGCGTAGAGCCGAAGTACACTTTTGGATGGCGGAGAATCCTAAATATCCTCTTGCGTCGGGTTTTTGTTGAAAATACTCATACTCCCGTTCCATATCTCCAACGATGCGCAAAAATAAACGCTTGGACATCCGAAAACGACGTCGAAACATAGCGTCATTAAATGTAGGTTTGTCGTCGAAGTAGTCCTTCATCAAAGCGTTCGCTTTCGTACGATCCCGAAGGATATATGACCGTCTACGTGGTGCCGTAGATGGAGCAGAGCCGAACACCATGTTATTGGCGACGGCTCGAACCGCGTTCGTGACCTCTAAATGCTCTTCCGCCACTTGTCAGTGAATCTGATGAATCATTCGAATCTCGTTTATTAATTGATCCAAAATCTCGGCAGAGTTCGTGGAATCCGGGGAACTCATTGAGTTTGAAGAAGTATGAAAATAATAAAAATGATTGGTATTTTTATGTTTGAGTTTGTGTATGATAGGGTGAAAATGGTTAGATAAAGTTTGATTTATATATATATTAAGTTTTTAAATTAATTTTTTTTATATTTAGCGGTTACCCAACGGTAACATTATTATTATTATATTATTATTAATCAATCTTGCAGGCGATAAACTAACCCCGCCCCCGCCCAATTTCGCCCAAATTTCGCCTAGGGGGCGGTGTTCCACCCTAAAATCGCCCCAAAGTCGCCCCTTTTCTCGCCCACTACGTTTGCCTAAGTAACTAGCTTTCTTATATATAAAAATAAAAATAAAGAGACAATGGTCATTTTAGTTCACGTGGTTTGTTGATTTAACTATTTTGGTCAAATCCTTAAAACTCTTAACAATTTTAGTCATTAAGCTATTAAAGTTTCTATTTTTAAATATTTCAGTTCAATTGAAAAACGGTATCTAACTTAGGGGTGAGCACAGTTTGGTTCGATTATTGGATGAAACCCAAACCTAAACCGAAGCTATCGGTTATTTTAGAACGCCAATCGATCAGTTTTCGGTTATTCGGTTTTAGGTTATATTCGGTATCGGTTTCAGTTATTTTCGGTTTTTTTTATTGTGAGTAGACATACAGGAAAAAAAAAAGAATTCAAAAAAATATAGTACCTCATATATATTGATTTCAAAATACAAAAATAGGCACACGTTACGTGGAACCAAACATATACAAAGTCTTTTGAGTAGTAGAGTTTAAAATTAAACAAAGTTATTAATAAAAAAAACTCTAAAAGTTTGGCCCGAATCTTCATTCATTGTATTATTCATCTTCAAAGTTTAGACACAATCTTCATCATCTTCATAATCTTCATCACCGTCAATGGTAGATTCTTTTGGTATTTTGTTTCCGGTCATAATGTCTTAAAAAAACACGTAGAAAACATAAGTTCGATTAATCGGTTCGGTTCGGTTTTTTTAAAAAGGATAACCGGACCTAAACCTAAAAATCGGTTTTTCGAAAAACTAAAAAATTAACTGTCGGTTAATGGTTCCGTTTTTCGGTTATTCGGTTTCGGTTCGGTTAATTTGGTTTTCTGCTCAACCCTAAATTCTAACTTCTCCTTTAAAACTCCCCACGTGTGCCCAACATCAAGGGTAATTTCGTCCACCCATATTTTAAAATAGGCTTGGGTTATACACACACAAGGAAGGTTATTCAAACACCAGGAAGGTTATTCAAACACCAGGAGAGCATATACGACTCGTATGGGGTCTATACGAGTCGTATAGGTGCAGAGTCAAGTCATTTTCGGTCAGGAGTGTCATGTTTTATTCCATTGTACAGTGTAGTCCCTATACGAGCCGTATAGGCTATACGACTCGTATAGAGGCAATTTGACTCGTATATATATATTTTTGGATAAATTCAAAATTACTTTAAATTTACATAATATCAAAAATAACATTCAAGTTTGTTATAAAATAGAAACACGTAATTTAAAAGTAAATATTTTGCTCCATACCAATCTTACAAAACAACACGCAGTTTACAAGAAAAGCAACACACCTAGTATGTACGGGTCGTCTACCGTCTATACGGCTCGTATAGACCATAAAATAATTATAAATTTCGGGTCAAAATACGGGTTGACATGCTATCTATATGAGCCGTATAGACCCTATACGGCTCGTATAGGTCAGACGAGGTAAGTGGGCCATAAGAGCCAGAAAACCCATATGGACGGCTCGTATAGACCGCAAAAAACTGCCACACTGGTACCTTTTTATCTATGTCGGTAACTTAGGGCTATACGACTAGTATATGAGCCGTATAGAGACTTAGTTATACACTAGGGGACTAGTGTTTGAATATAACTAGGGCCCTTTAAAATATCGATGAGAAAGACACCCATGGGTTAAAAAAGGGATATTTTGAAGTTATATTTATATTCAAAGTATGTTTTGACCCTAGTCGTTAATCTACCACTGTGTGATGTAGAACAGCTGTTGATTACTTTTAATCACACATGCACATACGTTACACCATATTTCTACACCTAGCTACTTAAACAAAGCAAGAACATCATGTTGATTAGATAGACAAAAAGGAGGTAAATGAATTGAAGTTGTATATATCCCAACCCAAAGATTATATCATATCACATTTGCATTTCTCCCGTTAGTCCTCTACAAAAAAGATATTATAACCTCTCTCTACTTGCTATGCTTAGTTATTCCAATACATCATTCGGCCAAAATCGCTGCCACGTAGAGATGTCATCCTTGTTATATAGTTTTTTAATTCCTCCATAAAACCCCTCTGTCTCGTTTCCTTCTTCACGGTGTTCTTTCCTGTTGATCGTCATATGTCTCCATCGCGAACCAGGTGCATACTGCTTGAACTCCAGCATCACCATATCTGTCACATTATCCATTTTTCTTTTTTTTTTAAATTTGTCCAATTTGAGATAAAACATAAATACATATTACAACTAAAGTAAGTAATGAAGATCTACTCACCGCTTTCATGGCACCTGCAGTAAGTGTCATTAGCATCACATGATTCCAAGTGCCCGATAACACCATACCACCAACCTGCAAAACACATTCCTTTTATCTTTTCCAAATCTATTTGATGCAGTTTCGGAAGCAATCAATGGCTCGAGAGACTCATGATTAATCAAAAGACAGATAAATCGAACCGAAGTTCCAAGAACAATGTTCTTTTATCAATAAACTTAATCAAAAACTCCTTAACAAATAAACCCTGACACCCTATTTATACTAAAACGAAAAAGAGATAAACATGGAAACTAAATAAACATAAGATAATCTTTATATCAAAAACTATAATCCTAATAAAGAGATAAATCTGCATCACTATTGAGTTTCATTTCAATAATACTTCAGAGATAAAAACCAAAATAAAAACTATCTAAAGGGTTGAAAACACTTGATTACATTATGGATGACTTGTAACTAATATGATACATTTTTAGGATTGCAATTGCTAAGATATCTAATCATGCATGATGTATTAAACATAAAGTTAAGAGAAATCTTCAAAGTATAAATAATTTCATCGGCATAATAATAACAACAACGCACCGTAAGGAAACTGTTTGTTTCTTCTCCATTGAATCTCAATGTGATCTTTTGGTCTCAGTTTATTCAAACATGTTGAAGTATGAAGATCATGTGGTGAACTATCAACAGGAACTTCCCTTAGCCTCTCCCATGTCACCCCGCTCTCTGATGCCACCGCCCTTGGTCCATGCGGCGGATATCTGCTCCACCAAATCATAACATCATCAAATCTTACTACTTTCTGTTTCTATATAAATATTGTTATTAAGCTCTACCTAGCCTTAAAAGTATCGGTTTGAGAATCATAACTGAGCTCCGCATCATAGCATGACATCACAAACCCAACATGCCCGTTCTGTAAGTAAAACCAAGAAATTTAACATATCCCGTATATTATAATCAACGATATTTCAGTTATAAACATTAATATTAACATGATACCTCACGGTTAAAAATCTGAGCAGGAAACCAGAACCTCCCGGTCTCAAGGGCTCGGTAACATGACACAATCGAGCAAGTGTCTGGTGGCTGAATAGGTTTCCTTTCATCATTAAACTTAAACATCATAACCGGCCAAAGTTTAGACAAGAAGCCTCTGCTTTCCGCACCATCAAGACTGTGTTTTTGAGACGCAACATGCAGCATCCACTCTTTTTGGGCAACTGAACCAATAAGCCTACCCCATCTCTGCTTCATATGATGTTTCCAAAGGTAATCAGTGAAACAAATGTCTCTAAAATAAGTGGAAACACAAGCCATTTTACAAAGATCAGCAGGCTCAAGCTTTTCGAGAATGGTTTCCAATGCCAAATCAGGCAAATTCAATAGACTTGACTCTGATATTGTATTGGTTTCGATATTCTCTGTCTTTGTGTTCAACTTGCTGTTGTAACATCTTCTTTTGGCCTTGTCTTTGTCTACATTTGAGCTGAAGTATACAGATAGTGCATTGTTTAAGGATTTAATATACGGAAACAAGATTGACAAATCTTCCAAGAATTGGAAAGAAAGTTGCTTGATGGAAAGAGAGTATTTATAAAAGAAGATGAAAGTGAGGACGGTAACAAAGTAGATCAACATTCTGAAACCCTTAAAAAAATTGTTTTTTTTTACTTTTTAAATTAATTGGTTTTTTCCCTTCTTTTTCTTGAAGGTTTCAGACGAAGCCCACCAAACCCGAGGTGGGCTTCGTCTTCTCAAACAAGAAAGATTTACAAATGGAGAAACAAAATCCTTTCTTTTTCTAAATCAACCAAACAAGGTTGATCAAAATGTGGAATGAAACCGAATCAAGGCGATCGAAGTTGGGTATAATTCAACAACTAAAGCATAAAAATTATAAAAAAAGAGCAATAATATTATTGGGATGATCTTTTTATGGATCAAACTCAGAGAAAATAATATCGGAGATTGGTGATGAGGGAGATTGATTTTATAAACAAACCAGATTCTCCCTCATCAACAACTCAAATTTTAAAAACTTCCCTCAGCTCGAACCAAAATCTATAAAATTCCCTTTAAATTTTTTTTTTTGCTCTCTTTGAGGAGTTTTAACAAATAGGTGATGGGCACAAAAATATATAGAGAAAACGAATGAATTTTTACCTGATTAATTAATTGTTATTTAATTTAGAATAGATTGTGTGGATGTAATCTCTCTAGGCCATTGGAGATCAAGTTGCAGGAATACCGGACTGCCAATGGATGGAAGTATGTACATGCTGTTATTGGAAGATGGTGTTAATATTGTTATCAAATAATTCAACCAATTGTTTGCACTCCTTTTTGGAAAGAAGAAAAAATTTATTATTTTCCAATATGATTTTTCTAACCGCAATCCAACCTCACTAATTCAGAAGCACCATCAACGTCTGAAGTCTTAACCATTGCCTTAATTTCATTGGACGTAAGACCAACTACACTCATTTTCCGATATGCATTAAAGCCTTTGCATGTCGTTATGCATTTCTTATTCTCATATCTATAATTATTTAACTAAAAATCACTATTCACTGAATTTATTTATTTATTTTTAACTTTTACATCATATTTATAATTTTTAAAAACTTCCCCCCCCCCCACCCCCCACCCCAATGACCGACCCTTAAACGGCGGCTGAGGCTTACATGTTCTCTAGTCGGCCTTGATTGAATAGTTTATGTGTATATATGTTACGTACAAAATTATTGTGCGTATTTGTTAAAGAAAATTGTAATAGTATCTCAAAAATAATTTTGTAAGACACCTTCAACTTTCTAGTTAGAAACACCTAAACTCATGCAAAGGTTATCGAGTTTGAAAGAACGAACAGCGGGCATCAATTGACTACAAGTCTACAAAGTTAAGGATCAATAATTCATATGGTCTAACTATGTTCTTAAGATTTTTTTGTTATTCCACTATATGTTTGGCTCCACACTTCCACCTAACAAATGTTGAAGCTTTTATTATGGATCCTACTAGAGACACCATTCCAAATTAAAAACATCCACCTAATCCGTCATGGATTAGGCGATCTGTCATGGATCAACAGTTTTTGTCTTATTATGTCTGTACCCTATCCGCCACGGATAGGACTATCCGTCACAGATCTCGTACACGTCAACCTCGGACTATCAAATCAGTTTGACCTTGTACACGATCCGCCACGGATCGGGCTATCCGCCCCGGATTGATTCAATAATTGAATTTTAAGGCTACTGTCTCCCTTTCTTTATATATTATGCATGGCTTCAAGGCTCCAAGGAGTCCTATCTTTATATATTGATTCAATATTTGTTAAAATATACAAAGAAAATGTCGTTGTATGATATTTTGTTTGGTGACGGGAACGACGATCAGTCGGGCTACGCATATAACGATCAGCCGGAGCAGTCGGGTTTTCTAGATTTGAATGAAGTTCCACACTCTAACCATGAGCCGGGCCGTGCATATATCGAGAAGTACGACTTTCCAAATCTTGACCAGGTTATTTAGTATATTTATATATTACAATAGCGCGCTAGTTATTTTTTAAACATTATACGTTGCCATTATATTTTATCAGGGGTATGTCATATACGGTAGTCACCCTTCCTGATCGGAGGAAAATAGGGCATCGCCAAATACATACGATGCCAGACCCGAACAGCCTTATGGTCAGTCTTCGCACAGTTACATGCAGACGATCCGTATTATAGAACCCAAAATTCGTACCAGTTACCTTTAGGAGAGCAACCATACGTGTCACGACCAGTCACGAGCAACGTCGTTGATGGCATTCAAGAGGCTCACGGCGAAGGAGGCGATGGTGATGATGTTGTTGTTGTTGTTGTTGTTGATGATGATGATGATGATGATGATGATGGTGAACGTTACATACGCCAGGCGACATTTTCCTATGTATCTGATAATGTATGACATATGTTTTTTTTAACTTATTATTATTCTTTTTCAACACGTTACTAAATATTACTTTATTTACATCGCTTGATATCGGTATTTTAATTCTCTTGATGAGTTGGTGGATTGGGTTAAGAAGACAGGACGAGAGCATGGTTGTGTTATCTCTTTCCAATGTTCAAGAAACAAAAGTGTTGAACTTGTATGCAATCGAGGAGGGGAACCAAAACTCAAGGCCAGGGTGAGGCATACCGGGAGTATTAAAAGGGGTTGTCCATTTAAACTTATTGGGAGGTACAACGCGGTAGGTGATTGTTGGAAGTTAGAGGTTGTCAACGAGACGCACAACCACGGTCCCGTTGTGTTTGAGTAGGGGCACCCGGCTCTACGGAAAAGGACCGACGAGGAAGTTGATATGGTTGCGACGTTACATAGGCAAGGTCTGGGGCCTACTCAAATTAAGGCAGCCTTAAAGAAACAATTTTCCGGTAACAAATGTATTAATAAGGACATATACAACATCGTGAAGCACGTTGATGGCCAAGATAAAATTGGCGACACCCCCATGCAGGTACTTTTTGTAAGGATATTATTATTTTGTAAAAATATTTTTAATATATATTATTTTGTAAGACTATTTTTAATATATTATTTTGTTTTATCATATTTAAAATATATTATTATTATTATTTTTATTATTAATTTGATATGTAATAATAATATTTGTTATATATAGTAATTTTTTTGTTAAACCCAATGTAGGTACTTGAAATCTTTCTTGTGTCCCATGGGTTCACTTTTCACACATTGGAGAATCCTTCCACCAAGAGGACGGAGAATATTTTCTTCGGTCATGAGAAGTCGCATACCATGTGGCGTGCGTTCCCAAATTTGTTGTTGATTGACACAACGTACAACACCAACATGTACAAGTGGCCGTTTGTTCAGTTTGTTGGCGTGACGTCGACATCAAAGTCTTTCTGTATTGCGCACGCGGTTATCTTCAAGGAACAATAGTGTAACTTCACATGGGCCCTCGAACGACTTAAAGACACGCTCGGCGATTGTAGGGAGCCGCATGTGATCCTGACTGACAAGGACCAAGCCATGATGAAATCCTGTGACATAGTCTTTCCAGAAGCTACCAAAAACCTTTGTAGGTGGCACATCATACAGAAGATAAAGAAAAAAACATAAGAGTCTTTTTCAGACTGATATCTTTGAATCCTTCTCTTACTGGTGGAAAGTATTGTACAAGTTACCAACGAAATCTATGTACGACTACAACTATGGTCAAATGGAAGCAACGTTAGATGGACACGGGAGACGCGGTAAGTCTTTGTCCCGTATATACACATGATTTTAGATTCTAGTTGTACATTGCATAAATTGTTTTTTTTTTTTAATTTGTTTCCAGAGGCTTGGTATTATATTCGCGACAACTGGTTGGAACCATATAAAGAAAAGTTAGTGTCCTGCTGGATTGACGACCGCCTAAACTTTGGCGAGCATACAACACACAGAGTAGAGGGCCAACACGCGAACTTGAAGAGATACCTTCCGGGGCCGAACAATTCGCAAGACTCTATTGCGGCGTTTTCTCTTCAAGTCGTGAGTTCCCAAATGGAAGAAAAACCTTTGAAGACTCCCGTGTTAGGATCAAGAAGTACCATCAGTTGACTTTGTTTAATAAGCTACATAATAGGGTGTCGACTTTTGCTCTTACTAAACTTGAAAAAGAGCTGACTTTGCTTGACACATTGCAAGATATGAGGGGTTCGTGCGACCACCGGTTACGGACATCCTGGGGCCTGCCGTGTGCTTGTAAGCTTAACTGGTACACTATTAACAATATACGTATTCCATTAAAAGACATAGACCCCTTTTGGAGGAAGCTCGATTTCAGTCCGGCGTTTGTACAATACGAAGAACCAGATTATGAAACGGAGCTAGAAGATATGAAAAACAAGTTCTTCGACTAAACAACCAAATGCAAAAAAAAAAAAAAGTTTACTCTCAAAGATAATGTCTGTTCTTCCTGGGAAATCAAACAAGGAGGAGCCTGAGAAACGAGAGGACCATCGGGGGCATCCAAATCTAAACCAATAAGCCAGAAAACATGAAACCCCTAGACAGAGTTCGTACTCCCCGTCCCCGTCAATTGATCCCCACAGACAGACCTCGTACTCCCCGTCCCCGTCAACTGATCCATATAGACACAACTCATACGACCCGTCCCCGTCATTTGATCCGTATAGACACAACTCTTACGCCCCATCCCCGTCATTTGATCCCTCTAGACATAGCTCGTATGCCCCGTCCCCGTCATTTGATCCCCACATACACAGCTCGTATGACCACTCGTCACGGGAACCAACACCCGAAACCGTACCCATTCGTTGTCGCGTTCCCAGTCTTAGTCTCAGCCCCAATTTAAGATACCTAAACCACCAAAACGTTCATCTAAAAAGCAACAGACCGCAACCGACCTTGGTTTCCCATTACTGCGTAACCCAAAGGACATCCCAATCATACAAAAGTATACGCACATCATTCCTACCTGAGCATACCCGTTCATCTAAGGAATAAGCGATGTAAAGCCAGATGGAAATTGTGGTTTCCAAGCAATCGCTCTCGGTTTAGGCATGCGTCAATTAAACTGGAAGGAGGTTAGAGCACGCATGAGTAATGAGATGGACACTAACCAATAGTGGTGGAGGCACAGGTTAAACTACGAGGCAACCGGTAATTATGACATGGTTCGTGATTCGCTAGACTACTCGACGTCAGCTTTTTTCCAACAAAAGTGTAGCTGGTTTTCAGTACCTGGGCACAGACAGAGTCCCGAACCACTATCTCAGGTTCCAGTGATAGCTATCTTAAATGTACAAGATAATTATTGGCTCAACATACAATTAGAAGGGAATTTCCCCGTGCCGCTACCAGCACGTTAATGGGAAGGACATGCTAATGAAGCGGCACACGAATGTAAGTCTTTGTACGAAGATCGTATAAAAGAGTATATGCGAATAAGGGAAACTTGGCGAGTGCAAAACGAAGAGTCAGTTTATTTAGGATGACGTGTATGATGTAGTTTGAGAAATTATTAATAAGATGTTTGTATTATTATGAATAATTATTAATAAAATGTTTCTATTATCAACAATTTTTATTCCAACAAAAGTGTAGCTGGTTTTCGGTACCTGGGCACAGACAGAGTCCCGAACCACTATCTCAGGTTCCAGTGATAGCTATCTTAAATGTACAAGATAATTATTGGCTCAACATACAATTAGAAGGGAATTTCCCCGTGCCGCTACCAGCACGTTAATGGGAAGGACACGTCAATGAAGCGGCACACGAATGTAAGTCTTTGTATGAAGATCGTATAAAAGAGTATATGCGAATAAGGGAAACTTGGCGAGTGAAAAACGAAGAGTCAGTTTATTTAGGATGACGTGTATGATGTAGTTTGAGAAATTATTAATAAAATGTTTGTATTATTATGAATAATTATTAATAAAATGTTTCTATTATCAACAATTTTTATTCCAACAAAAGTGTAGCTGGTTTTCGGTACCTGGGCACAGACAGAGTCCCGAACCATTATCTCAGGTTCCAGTGATAGCTATCTTAAATGTACAAGATAATTATTGGCTCAACATACAATTAGAAGGGAATTTCCCCGTGCCGCTACCAGCACGTTAATGGGAAGGACACGTCAATGAAGCGGCACACGAATGTAAGTCTTTGTACGAAGATCGTATAAAAGAGTATATGCGAATAAGGGAAACTTGGCGAGTGCAAAACGAAGAGTCAGTTTATTTAGGATGACGTGTATGATGTAGTTTGAGAAATTATTAATAAAATGTTTGTATTATTATGAATAATTATTAATAAAATGTTTCTATTATCAACAATTTTTATAATATATTAAAAATAATAAGGAATAATATATTTAATTATGAATAATATATTTTTTTTTAAAAATATATTTTAAAAAATAATATATTTTTAAAATAATATAAAATAAGGAATAATATTATTTTTTAAAAATAATATATATGTATTTTTTAAAATAATATATTTTATAATAAGGAATAATATAAAATAATACAATAAATATCTGCATCCAGATCAGATCCGCCACGGATTGGCCTATCCGCCACGGATTTTGCTGCAGATCAGATTCGTGGCGGATAGACTAATCCGTGGCGGATCTGATCCATATTTGATTTTATTAAATACCCACGGGTTTTAACCTTTCAACTCGCAAAACCTTAAAAAACACTCAACCTTCAACCAAAATATCACCAGATTATACCACCATAACCACCACCACCGGAAAATAATGACGGCGGGGTCCGAAAAAAGCATATACACAACTATAATAATTTCGTTCAGAAATAGTGGTGGCTGTGTAAAGGTTATTTTGGAGTCCGTTATTATTACAAAATAAAACCATATGTTGGCGGAAACTAATAACGACGGGGTCTGAAAATAACATCTACACAGACATAATAATTTCGTTCAGAATTAGTGGTGGATGTGTAAAGGCTATTTTGGAGTTCGTTATTATTACAAAATAAAACCATATGTTGGCTGTGTAGATGCTGTTTTGAACTTATGTGCTACTAGTGCAGCTGTCGAGAGCTGGCGGAACACTTTAGTAGTCCCCCATCATAAATCCCAACAGTGTCCTTTATTGAGGATTGTGGTGATTGTGGCGATCAGCACTGGTCAGCCAAATAATAAAGTCCCGTATCAACCTACTTGGGGTTGTCAGTATCAACAAAGATTGCACCGATGCACCAACATGGGTTCATTTAACAATCTTTGATGAATTCGGTGTCACCCCAAATTATTGCCTTGTTGATGTTAACCGATCAATAACTCGATAATATCAGCAAGGGCCTCCACAGCTGGTGGAGGAGATATGCGGGCATAACTGTACCTGTATAGGTACATTATTTAAAGTTATCCGATGTATCCTGCTGGATTTGTCATCCAGGTGACTGGAGTGCTCTAACCGACACATATTTGCTCACTTTCCGGTGACTGGAGTGTTGTGACACAGATTTGCTGTGTAGATGCTATTTTTTGTGTGGTTATCCAGAAGAACTGCTAATAAGCCCGAAGATTATTAGGAAAATAGTCGCTGTATAGATGTTTTTTGATGTAATTATTCAAATTTGTAATTTATTATTGGTTTAATAAATTTTGTGTTATTATTATTTGTAATTTATTATTGCTATCAAATTTGTGTTATTTATAAAAATTATATAAAAAACATGTTTTAGTTTATAGGGCTGGGGTTAAAATAAGAAGTGGAGTTTGTCTAAAAAGTGTAAGAAGTAATCTGGTGCGTTAGATATGTTGATCTGATAGTGGATATGGAAAGTGTGTTTTTTTGTTCGGTGTGCTTTATTTTTGTGGTGTGTTTTTTGTTCGTTGTGTTTTAGTAGATATAGTGGTGAAAACACACTTTCTACACTTCTTAGGAAAATCTACTTCTTATTTTAACCTTGCTGAGAAAGGTTAAAATAAGAAGTAAAACTATCCTAAGAAGTGTAAGAAGTGGCTTTTACCCTTAAAAAAATAAAACACATCGAACTAAAAATACACCGAACTAACAAAATAAAACACATCGAACAAAAAACACACTAACAATATGTAACATTTCGGGTTTTCCGTCCCCTTTCGGTTTTGTAATCATTACCCGATCCGGGTTCGGGTATTCTATCAACAAATTATGTTTTTTGTATATTTTATTCTTTTTATTGATTATAACTTTGAACATTGTACTAAACCAACCCCAAACTACTTTACTAACCACACCTGCACCACCACAATAGATCAAGGGCTAATATGTAAAATATTTTCCCTCCTTCTTCTTCCCCTCTCACTGCCGACGCACCCCCCTCCTTTCTTGGACCAAAATTCTCGGATTAAATCGAGTAATTAATGAAATAAATCTTGCCAAATCAATTGTTGACAAAAAAAAAAAACGCGTCCCACCGACACCTATACATGGTAAACATTAACGAATTGACAGCTCAATACCCATAGACGAACCGCGGCTGCCATTGACACAATGCCCTATATAAACTCGTTTATTTTCCAATTAATCGTACACACACACTCACCTATTCTTCGCGAACCATAGCCCTAACATATTTACATCATACAAGTTTGTTAAGATCTGATTTCGTATTCAGTTTTGAGCCACAAAACCCAATTGTCATTCACCTTCAATCCATCACCATTACAGGTAATTAATATATGTTTTGAGAACGGTTTTAGCCCAGAAACGATAACCCTAAATCATTCGTAACAAACATTAATCAATTAAACCAATTGAAAAATCCTAGGGTTTATGTTTAAATTGGGGAAAAAACAAGAACCAGATCTTATGCTTTTATGTTTCTGTTTCTGTGTATTGAACAAGTAAAGGCGCTGGCCAGCGCATGTTATCTTAAAATCTGAACCGGCCTGGGGCGCGGGTTCGAATCCCCCAGGCCCGGTTTTGCTGTTTTTAATTGTTATTGTTATTTTTATATACTTTTAATCAAAGATTTTGATATTAATACATGTATATATATTCTTAAATATGCATTTTCTTCATAAAACGAACTCCGGATTTAATTTCATGTCATTGGACCTTTATTAAACATGTAATATACATATATATATATATATATATATATATATATATATATGTTGTACATATAATAGATAAAAATAACAATAAATTCTTTTTTTTATCAATCGCTTAAATGAGATATATTGTTATCTTATCAAAGCTCAAACTATTTATCTCGTATATTTCCGTTAATATATTATTGTATATAATATTTAGTAATATTAATAGTAATACAAGGATAACAATAACAACGATGACATATATAAGTATAATAACCCTTATTATCGAAAATGTAATCAATATTTAATCTCACACAACCGCATCGACTCTCAAAACCCGTCATAGATCTTTATATTTCGTTATTATTGATTCATGTTGTCATTTAACAACTAGGAATATTTGTCGGTGAACCTCGAGGAGTTTGATCGTTTTCCACCCTAGCCTTTTCCTTTATTATTTCGTCTTCGTTTATCCCTCATTAAAGGTAAGTAAATTCACATCCCCCTTTTTACCGTTTTTAAGTTTTGGGGGCGTTATTCGTTCAAAATAAATTTATTGTTTTCACTACAATTCCGTTATATGCATAATTGTAATTGCTCGATTAGTTGTTATGTGCGAATATGACTATGTGTTTATTTTTATGTTGGTTGGTACCTCATCCTCATCCTCGTTAGTATGATCATACGCCGTCGAATTAGCTCGTTATCAATATGATTCGAGTGAAAATACAACTTTTATTTATTGTTATATTAGTTGTAGTGATTTACAATTTTCACATGGAATTGTCATTTATTATTATATATACTCAAAACTGTGGTTTACTTGCTCAACTTTATGTTGACAAAATATATATTTTCATGCATGGCGCAGGTAGCTTTATTAGATGAATCAAGTATTGGAAGTTAGATGAGACCTTAGGTTGCTTGATGATTGAAGAAAACTTTTATTTTAAGATATTTATGTTTTGAATATTTAATTGTAACGGTACTTCATTTGAAACGATGTTTGTGCTTTTGAACTTGATATATGAATGAATAATTTAGATATTGACACGTGTTTTTCACTTAGTGTCTTCTGAGCTATGCTACAATCAATGTCGCGCCCCGGCATGTTCCGACGTAGGTTGGGGTGTGACATTGATTGTATCATAGCTCAGAAGACACTAAGTGAAAAACACGTGTCAATATCTAAATTATTCATTCATTGACCCAATGCCCTATATAAAATCGTTTATTTTTCAATTAATCGTACACACACACTCACCAATTCTTTGTGAACCATAGCCCTAACATATTTACATCATACCAGTTCGTTAAGATCTGATTTCGTATTCAGTTTTGAGCCACAAAACCCACTTGTCGTTCACCTTCAATCCATCACCATTACAGGTAATTAATATATGTTTTGAGAACGGTTTTAGCCCAGAAACGATAACCCTAAATCATTCGTAACAAACATTAATCAATTAAACCAATTGAAAAACTTAGGGTTTATGTTTAAATTGGGGAAAAACAAGAACCAGTTCTTATGCTTTTATGTTTCTGTTTCTGTGTATTGAACAAGTATAGGCCAGCGCATGTTATCTTAAAGTCTGAACCGGCCTGGGGGCGCGGGTTCGAATCCCCCAGGCCCGGTTTTGCTGTTTTTAATTGTTATTATTATTTTTATATACTTTTAATCAAAGATTTTGATATTAATACATACATACACACACACACACACACACACACACACACACACTTAAATATGCATTTTCTTCATAAAACAAACTCCGGATTTAATTTCGTGTCATTGGACCTTTATTAACCATGTAATATACATATATGTATATATATATGTTGTACATATAATAGATAAAAATAACAATAAATTCTTTTTTTTTATCAATCACTTAAATGAGATGTATTGTTATCTTATCAAAGCTCAAACTATTTATCTCGTATCTTGCCGTTAATATATTATTGTATATAAAATTTAGTAATATTAATAGTAATAACAAGGATAACAATCACAACAACTCATCTCACTACCGCAACAAGAGAAATCCTATGTCACACCCGGCCCTGAGCGGCGGAAACAGCCGGGCGCGCACGAGTGGGGATTGATACTTAAGCACGGGCCATTGCAAAACATTCAAAGATTTTCATTGCGCATGAAATGTTTAATACAAATACATTACATTGATTAAGATTACAAAAAAAAAACATCCAAGTATAAAACTGAAGATTTCCTCGCCATATCCCCTTGCGCGGCGGGTAACCGTGCGCATCGAGGGGATAAAACCAAAATCTTCCAAAAAGCTTGTTTTAGATGTTCAGCGTGTGGTGCTCTAAGTGTGACTCCATGCGCTACCTAGTTATCTCCTGAAAGACACGTAAAAACATTTGAATCAGTATAAACTGAGTGAGTTCACAAGTTTTAGTAACTTGATAAATCGTATTGCATCATAATCATTCTGAAACATAATTCTGTTAGCATCATTAAAACACATGCTTGGTAAAACATAGTTCTATCAACATATTCTGATAAAATCGTTCCGCGGGTTACGCGCGAACATTTCTGGGAACTGTGCTCGTCTGTGTAAGTGGCGCTGCCACTACGAGCTAAAATAACGTAATACCGTCCCGCGGGTTACGCGCGGACACTTCTGGAAAACTGTGCTCGTCTGTGTAAGTGGCGCTGCCACTACGAGCGAATATATGCTGTAATACCGTCCCGCGGGTTACGCGCGGACGTTGTGCCGGAAAACAAGGCGCTCGTCTGCGTAAGAGGAGCGACCTCTACGAGCGGGCTTAATCCCATAGTACTGCCCCGTGACATGCTAGGCACTCGTCTGTGTAAGAGGTGCGACCCCTACGAGTGGGCGGATCAAACCAGCAGTCCCTACCCTTAGAGTTCCAATGGTAAAGTGATCACTTACTCGAATCTGGTGCACTATCATCGAAAAACCATAGATAACTGTTCGCATTGCTCATCATGAAACATAACTTAAACACGTAATCGTTTGCTTAGCTTGTAAGTATACCATGATAAAACATTATTTAAGTACGTGTCCCTCGCCCCGAAAACAGTTTAAAATAGTGAAAACAGTGAAAATGGGGCTGTGAGACTCACCTGTGGTTCTTGTTAAGGGATTAATCGAGATTCGGGTTTTCTTGGTGTTGGCCTCGGAATCGAAGGTCTAGAATACGATTAAATAACAAATATATATATTAAGATCAAGATATAAGGGTTGGAAAGTAGATCTCAAGGTTATAATCTCGGCTTACCTAGTAACAGGATCGGAGCTGGAAACAACGGATGCTTGGGAAAAGATTAGTGCAAGTTTGTAGTTCTTTGAAGTGTGTTTTGGGTGATAATTTAGGCTACAAATTTATAGGCAAACTCAAGGGAACATAATCCCTTGCTTTAGGGAATTGTAATCTTTTGAAATGATGATAAAGTATGGAAATTATTATTATTTATTAAAAAGAGTAGAAAAGTAGATTAAAGATTCTGATTTGATATGGACAGGACATGCAGGGCTGTGGTTGGTGAGAGTGGGTGGCTGGCAGTTGACTTTTACAGTTTGCTTTTTCAGTGCTTTTAGACAGTGTACAGTAAAAAGTAGAAGTTTTCTGAAACACGCAACCGCCCTCTTTTGGGCGGGGACAATTTCCTTAAATCTGATCATTTTGACTAAGTGTTCTGCGCGTATAACTTGGTGCGCATAGCTTCCTGCGTGTAGAACATTTCTTTGCTGCGGGTAGGTGCGTAACCTTCTCGCAGTTAGGGACATTTGAGTTTCATTTGTAGATTCTCCAGGTGGTTTTGGTATTTCAACATAGTGATCAGTCATGTTGAAGTCAATTCCATCCTGGAGCTTCAGACAAACTAGCTCTCAACGTTCCCGCCATGCGGGTAGGTTAGTTCCCTTCCGCACGCGCATAAACGATGTAGGATGCACCCGCCTTAGCATCATGCGGGATGGTTAACCCATAGACAACATAACGTTTAAGTTACATGAAAACATAAGGCCAATACGTTCACGCATGGCGCATATAACATATGCTCACGCTGGTTCTTAACATGGTGCGCTCGCGCAGGGCAAACATAAATGCCCGCGCTGATTCTAACATATGCTCGCGCCGGGCGCACATAATGTGCCCGCGCTGATTCTTAACATAGCGCGCTCGCGCAGGGCGCACATAACAAATGCACGCGCTGACTAACATGGCGCGCATAATATTTACAATCACCTAATTATTAGGTTGATTACTTAGTTTAAGGGGTTGGGAATTTACCGGGTGTCACATTCTCCCCTCGTTAAACGAATTTCGTCCCGAAATTTAGGAGACGTTGCTGGCAGAAGCCATGTTCTGAAAGAGGTGTGGGTATTTTATGCGCATCTGATCTTCTCTCTCCCAAGTGAATTCAGGCCCACGCCTTGAGTTCCATTGAACTTTTACCAACTTGATTCTGCTTCTGCGCAACCTTTGTTCTTTCCAATCGGTTACTGCTATAGGCTCTTCTACGAAGTGCAGCTGTTTGTCAATATGAATTTCTTCCACCGGTAAAATCAACGTTTCGTCAGATAAACATTTCTTGAGGTTGGATACATGAAACGTATCATGAACTCCACTGAGTTCGGCGGGTAGACGGAGTTTATAAGCAACTGGACCGATCCTCTCCAGGATCTCAAAAGGTCCAAGGTAGCGCGGATTTAGCTTTCCTCGCTTACCGAAACGGGGGACTCCCTTCCATGGAGAGACTTTCAAAAGTACTTTATCCCCTACTTGAAACTCCAACGGTTTCCTTCTCATATCAGCATAACTTTTCTGTCTGTCGCGTGCTGCCTTAAGGCGATCCCTTATCTGAAAAATCTTGTCTGTTGTTTCTTGGATCACTTCTGGACCAGTCATTTGCTTGTCGCCCACTTCAGCCCAACACAGTGGGGATCTACACTTGCGCCCATATAAAGCTTCGAACGGCGCGGCCTTAATGCTTGTGTGATAACTGTTATTGTAAGAAAATTCAACCAACGGGAGGTGGGTATCCCAACTACCTCCAAAATCGATCGCGCACGCGCGCAGCATATCTTCCAATGTCTGGATCGTTCGTTCGCTTTGTCCATCCGTTTGGGGGTGATAAGCCGTACTCATGTCCAGTCGAGTACCTAACCCCTCTTGTAATGATCTCCAAAACCTTGAGGTGAACCGACTATCTCTATCGGAAATGATGGACACTGGGACTCCATGTTTTGAAACTACTTCTCGAATATATAGTCGGGCTAGCTTTTCCATTTTATCAGTTTCCTTGATCGGCAGGAAGTGCGCTGACTTAGTTAGCCGATCCACAATAACCCATATTGTGTCATAACCCCCAGGTGTCCTTGGCAGTTTGGTGATGAAGTCCATAGAGATTTGTTCCCACTTCCACATGGGAATTTCTGGCTGTTGAAGCAACCCTGATGGTTTCTGGTATTCAGCCTTTACCTTCGAACACGTCAGGCACTTACTGACATACGTCGCGATGGCGCCTTTAAGATTGGGCCACCAATACAGCGTTTTAACATCTTGGTACATCTTGTCTGCGCCAGGATGTACGGAATATCGCGTCTTGTGAGCTTCGTTTAATACTTGCTCGCGCAATCCTCCCTTGAGAGGGACCCATATGCGGTTGGCAAAATATCGAGTGTTCCCTTTAAGTTCCAAATTCTTAATCATTCCCCCAAGGGCTTCGTTTTTAACAAACTCTGGTTTCAAGGCTTCTTGCTGAGCGTCTCGGATGCGCGTAGAGAGCTCTGCGTGAATGGTCAACCTTAGAGCCTTGACTCGTAGCGTTTTTATTCGCTCCTTTCTGCTTAGCGCGTCTGCTACCACATTCGCTTTCCCCGGATGATACTTGATCTCGCAATCATAATCATTCAACAATTCAACCCATCTTCGTTGTCTCATGTTTAATTCCTTCTGATCGAATATATGTTGGAGGCTCTTATGATCCGTAAAGATTACACATTTCGTACCGTAGAGGTAATGGCGCCAAATTTTTAGCGCGAAGACAACCGCTCCAAGTTCCAGATCATGCGTTGTGTAGTTCTTCTCATTGGTCTTAAGTTAGCGCGAGGCATACGCTATAACTTTGTCTCGCTGCATAAGGACACATCCGAGTCCCTGGTGTGAAGCGTCGCAGTAAACGACGATGTCATCTGTCCCCTCGGGCAGAGATAGAATTGGCGCACTACATAACTTTTGCTTCAACATTTGAAACGCTGCTTCCTGGTTTTCGCCCCAAACAAACATCCTGTCTTTCTGAGTTAGCGCGGTCAGAGGTAGAGCTATCTTGGAGAAGTTCTCAATGAAGCGTCGATAGTAGCCAGCTAGTCCTAGGAATTGCCTCACCTCAGTTGGGGTTTTTGGCGCTTCCCAGTTTTCGATGGCCTTGACTTTGGAAGGATCAACGTGAATTCCTTTCTCGTTTACAACGTGACCGAGGAAGTGAACTTCTCTAAGCCAAAATTCGCACTTGGAAAACTTCGCATACAACTTTTCTTTCCTTAACAATTCCAAAATCAATCTCAGGTGTTGCTCATGCTCGGCCTTGGTCCGAGAGTAAATCAAAATATCATCTATAAACACAATCACAAACTTGTCCAAATATGGTTTGCATACACGGTTCATCAGATCCATGAATACAGCCGGCGCATTAGTTAGCCCGAAAGGCATCACTAAGAACTCATAATGGCCATATCTGGTTCGGAAGGCTGTCTTTGGCGCGTCTTCCTCATGGACCCTAAGTTGGTGGTATCCTGACCGTAGATCTATCTTCGAATAATAACTGGATCCCTGCAACTGGTCAAATAAGTCGTCAATCCTCGGTAAGGGGTACCGATTTTTGACTGTCAGCTTGTTCAGCTCCCTGTAGTCAATACACATCCGGAACGAACCATCCTTCTTCTTTACAAACAGTACTGGAGCTCCCCAAGGTGAAAAGCTTGGGCGTATGAAACCCTTATCCAATAGTTCCTGTAACTGATTGGATAGCTCTTGCATCTCAGATGGAGCTAAGCGATAAGGCGCTCGAGCTACTGGCGCAGCTCCTGGGACCAAATCAATACGAAACTCGACTTGTCGCGGCGGCGGCAATCCGGGCAGATCTTCAGGAAAAACTTCTGGAAATTCGCGCACTACTGGTAAGTCTTCAATTCTTCGCTCATCTCCTTTCTCTACTACATGCGCCAGGAAGGCGTAGCACCCTTTCCTTAGGCACTTACGCGCCTTTAGGCATGAAATCAGTTTTGTCGCAACTCCCCTTCTTTCCCCTTGAATCATCAAAGTTTCTCCGTTCAACAGTGGAATCCGAACCTGCTTCTCATGACAAACAATCTCCGCGAGATTTTCGACCAACCAATCCATACCTACGACAATATCGAAACTTCCCAAATCTATTGACAATAAGTTTATATTGAACTCATGACCTCCCATGACTAACACACATTGCTCAGTCCTTTCATTCGCGCATAACTGCCTACCATTGGCTAGTTCTATAGTATAAGGTTTGTCTAGCCTACTGGTCGCTAAGCCCAGGGAGTTTTTAAACTCTTGGGATATAAAACTTAGGTCAGCGCCAGTATCAAATAAGACAGATGCATAATGACCGTTAAGCAAAAACGTACCGGTTACCACATTCGGCTCTTCCTTTGCCTCACCCGCGCCGATCACAAAAGCTCTCCCGCGAGCTTGGTTTCCTTTCTGTGGGCAATCCCGACTGAAGTGTCCAGGCTTCCCGCATGCGTAGCAGTTGTCATTGGCTCCAGCTTCTTTAGCACGGCAATTCACCGTCTTGTGTCCTGGTCTGCCACATTTGGCGCACGTGACGTCCGCGCATTCGCCTTCGTGGTGGTACTTGCATTTGTTGCACCATGGGTAAGGCCCGCTGTATCCTTTCCTTGATGGTTCCGCGGCTTGAATCGCGTAAACCCTTGTGCTTTCCTGCTTCTTGGGCGGTGGCTGCTTGAAGTCTGATCCTCGGTGGGAGTTCCATTTCCTCTTGGAGTCAGAGGTTCGCTGCTCGTTCAAGCGAGCAGTCAACATACCCGCACGAACCGTATCCCTTGTAAGGGTGATGGCTCGCGCAACCGCCTCGTCAAAGGTCGGAGGTGCGGCGGCGTTGAGCGGGACTCTAACGACAGGAGGTAACCCAAAGATGTACCTCTCGATTTTCTTTTCTTCTGTGTTTGCCATGTCTGGCACCAGCTGGCAAAGCTCGTTGAAACGATTGGTGTAGGCATCGATGTCCGTTCCTACCATGGTGTGGTTCCAGAATTCTTGTTGCAAGCTCTGAATTTCTGCGCGAGAGCAGAACTTTCTCATCAACATTTCTTTCAATTCTTCCCAGGTCTTGTGAAGAGCAACTTCTCGCCCCAAAGTCTTTACTTGGAGCTTCCACCAAGACGAAGCTGCTTCTTGGAACATGCAGGTCGCGTAAAGGACCTTCTGGTTTTCACTACATCCGCTGATGGAGAGAACTGTCTCCATCTTGTCAATCCAATTGTAGAGCCCAATGGCTCCTTCGGTGCCTTTGAACGGCCAAGGCCTACAGGCCATGAATGTTTTATAGGAGCAACCTTTGTCCAAGGCTCCTGATTCGGGTTCTGGGGTCTCGTTCTCTTGGCGACCCTGACTAGATTCGGCCTTGCTGGCCTCATGCGTTGCAATCGCCTGCGCGATTATTTCTGCGAGCTCCTCGGGTGTCATGGTAATTCCCTTGGCTCTGGTTGGAGGCATTCTTTTCATAAAAAGAAAATATAACAAACTTAGCGCATGTACTCAGAGCACATAATGTTCTTATCTCTAGACACTGTGACCCGTGTTCCTAAGTGCGTGTGTGATTTTTCTTTTGAAAATATTTCATGCGATTCCCCAAAGGTTATAGTCTAGGTTAAAAACTTCTTTTCCTAGTTCGCTATAACCAGTGCTCTGATACCAATCTGTCACACCCGGCCCTGAGCGGCGGAAACAGCCGGGCGCGCACGAGTGGGGATTGATACTTAAGCACGGGCCATTGCAAAACATTCAAAGATTTTCATTGCGCATGAAATGTTTAATACAAATACATTACATTGATTAAGATTACAAAAAAAAAACATCCAAGTATAAAACTGAAGATTTCCTCGCCATATCCCCTTGCGCGGCGGGTAACCGTGCGCATCGAGGGGATAAAACCAAAATCTTCCAAAAAGCTTGTTTTAGATGTTCAGCGTGTGGTGCTCTAAGTGTGACTCCATGCGCTACCTAGTTATCTCCTGAAAGACACGTAAAAACATTTGAATCAGTATAAACTGAGTGAGTTCACAAGTTTTAGTAACTTGATAAATCGTATTGCATCATAATCATTCTGAAACATAATTCTGTTAGCATCATTAAAACACATGCTTGGTAAAACATAGTTCTATCAACATATTCTGATAAAATCGTTCCGCGGGTTACGCGCGAACATTTCTGGGAACTGTGCTCGTCTGTGTAAGTGGCGCTGCCACTACGAGCTAAAATAACGTAATACCGTCCCGCGGGTTACGCGCGGACACTTCTGGAAAACTGTGCTCGTCTGTGTAAGTGGCGCTGCCACTACGAGCGAATATATGCTGTAATACCGTCCCGCGGGTTACGCGCGGACGTTGTGCCGGAAAACAAGGCGCTCGTCTGCGTAAGAGGAGCGACCTCTACGAGCGGGCTTAATCCCATAGTACTGCCCCGTGACATGCTAGGCACTCGTCTGTGTAAGAGGTGCGACCCCTACGAGTGGGCGGATCAAACCAGCAGTCCCTACCCTTAGAGTTCCAATGGTAAAGTGATCACTTACTCGAATCTGGTGCACTATCATCGAAAAACCATAGATAACTGTTCGCATTGCTCATCATGAAACATAACTTAAACACGTAATCGTTTGCTTAGCTTGTAAGTATACCATGATAAAACATTATTTAAGTACGTGTCCCTCGCCCCGAAAACAGTTTAAAATAGTGAAAACAGTGAAAATGGGGCTGTGAGACTCACCTGTGGTTCTTGTTAAGGGATTAATCGAGATTCGGGTTTTCTTGGTGTTGGCCTCGGAATCGAAGGTCTAGAATACGATTAAATAACAAATATATATATTAAGATCAAGATATAAGGGTTGGAAAGTAGATCTCAAGGTTATAATCTCGGCTTACCTAGTAACAGGATCGGAGCTGGAAACAACGGATGCTTGGGAAAAGATTAGTGCAAGTTTGTAGTTCTTTGAAGTGTGTTTTGGGTGATAATTTAGGCTACAAATTTATAGGCAAACTCAAGGGAACATAATCCCTTGCTTTAGGGAATTGTAATCTTTTGAAATGATGATAAAGTATGGAAATTATTATTATTTATTAAAAAGAGTAGAAAAGTAGATTAAAGATTCTGATTTGATATGGACAGGACATGCAGGGCTGTGGTTGGTGAGAGTGGGTGGCTGGCAGTTGACTTTTACAGTTTGCTTTTTCAGTGCTTTTAGACAGTGTACAGTAAAAAGTAGAAGTTTTCTGAAACACGCAACCGCCCTCTTTTGGGCGGGGACAATTTCCTTAAATCTGATCATTTTGACTAAGTGTTCTGCGCGTATAACTTGGTGCGCATAGCTTCCTGCGTGTAGAACATTTCTTTGCTGCGGGTAGGTGCGTAACCTTCTCGCAGTTAGGGACATTTGAGTTTCATTTGTAGATTCTCCAGGTGGTTTTGGTATTTCAACATAGTGATCAGTCATGTTGAAGTCAATTCCATCCTGGAGCTTCAGACAAACTAGCTCTCAACGTTCCCGCCATGCGGGTAGGTTAGTTCCCTTCCGCACGCGCATAAACGATGTAGGATGCACCCGCCTTAGCATCATGCGGGATGGTTAACCCATAGACAACATAACGTTTAAGTTACATGAAAACATAAGGCCAATACGTTCACGCATGGCGCATATAACATATGCTCACGCTGGTTCTTAACATGGTGCGCTCGCGCAGGGCAAACATAAATGCCCGCGCTGATTCTAACATATGCTCGCGCCGGGCGCACATAATGTGCCCGCGCTGATTCTTAACATAGCGCGCTCGCGCAGGGCGCACATAACAAATGCACGCGCTGACTAACATGGCGCGCATAATATTTACAATCACCTAATTATTAGGTTGATTACTTAGTTTAAGGGGTTGGGAATTTACCGGGTGTCACATCCTAACTCCCAAAATTATGTCTTAGCCCAACCTCAAGCCCAACAAGACCCTCCAAACAAGAAGCCTTACACCGGCCCACACCTGTATTGCAACACTTGCCAACTCCATCACCCGGCCCAAGCCACTTGTCGGGTGTGCACCAATTGCCACCGATTCGGCCACCTCACCCAATATTGTCGAGAAGCACCTCGTGTGCAAGCCGCTCCACCGCGGTTCGCACCAACAAACCAACCCAACCGATCCATCCCTCATGCTCCAACCATTAACCTCGCAAGGGCTTGCTACAACTACGGTGACCCAAATCACCTTCGCAACGCGTTTCCTCGACTCGCCCAAGTTCACCAAGTCTATGTTGCACCACAACCTTACTATACCTCCCAAGCCTATCAAGTGAAAGCTTATTAACCCCAAATACCCCAACTCATGGCTCCTCCAACTCTTCAAGCTCAACCCATGGTCATGCAAGCCTATCAAGCTCCAACCTCTCAAGCTTCAACTTCTCAAATCCAAGAACCTCAAAGAACTCAAGGCCAAGCTTTCACCATCAATGCTCATCAAGCCCGAAACTCTAATGATGTGGTGAACGGTACGTTTCTACTCAATAAGCATCATGCCTCGGTATTATTTGATTCGGGAGCCGATAGGAGCTTTATTTCCTTTGATTTTGAATACATACTTGATGTGCCCCGTAGTAAATTATCTAAGCCCTTTACGGTAGAGATAGCAAATGGTAGTTCGATCACTATTGACTCCGTCATTCGGAATTGCACAATTACTCTTAATGGACAAAAGTTCTCTATCGACCTTATTCCTATGCAAATGGGTAGCTTCGACATTATCATTGGTATGGATTGGCTCTCTCTCCACCATGCCGAAATTTTATGTTTCGAGAAATTTATTCGAATCCCCATCGATGGGTGCGTGATTCTAAACGTTCGCGGTGAAAGACCCTTCTCAAAGCTAAACCTTATGTCGTGCCTAGAAGCCCAACGTTACTTACGCAAGAAGTATGTCGCCTTTTTAGCCCACGTCACCACAAAATCCAGTGAAGAAAAGAAACTTTCCGACATCCCGATTGTCCGCGACTTCCCCGAAGTCTTTCCCGATGACGTTTCTGAACTCCCTCCCATTCTTCAAGTGGAGTTCCGTATTGATCATGTACCCGGAGCAAACCCCGTAGCCAAAGCACCTTACCGCCTTGCACCTTCAGAGATGCAAGAACTCTCCAACCAAATCCAAGAACTGACGGAAAAAGGTTTTATTCGCCTGAGTTCGTCTCCATGGGGTGCACCCGCTTTGTTTGTTAAGAAGAAACATGGTACTCTTCGTATGTGTATTGATTATCGTGAGCTTAACAAGCTTACTATCAAGAACCGTTATCCCCTTCCGCGTATCGATGTTCTCTTCGATCAACTCCAAGGAGCCGCATGTTTCTCTAAGATTGATCTCCGTTCGGGTTATCACCAACTCCGTGTCCACGAAGATGACATACCCAAGACCGCCTTCCGTACCCGTTATGGCCACTTTGAGTTCCGAGTTATGCCTTTTGGGTTGACTAATGCTCATGCCGTTTTCATGGACCTTATGAATCGTGTTTGTAAACCCTACCTCGACAAGTTTGTGATTGTTCCATCGATGATATCTTGATATACTCTAAATCCGAGACCGAGCACAAGGACCATTTGCGCGCCATTCTCGACTTGTTACGAAAAGAACAACTTTACGCCAAGTTCTCCAAATGTGAATTTTGGTTAAAGCAAGTTCAATTCTTGGGCCACATCATTAACGACAAGGGTATTCACGTTGATCCCGCTAAAATTGAGGCCATTAAAAATTGGATGACCCCTTCTTCTCCAACGGAGGTTCGTTCATTTCTTGGTTTAGCGGGGTTTTACGGTCGTTTTATCCGCAACTTTTCGAAGATTTTTTCACCTCTCACCGCACTAACCCACAAAGGGAAAGTTTACGAATGGGGTTCCGATCAAGAGGAAGCGTTTCAAACTCTTAAGGACATGCTTTGCAATGCTCCAATCCTTGCTTTTCCCGAGGGCAACGACAATTTTGTTGTCTTTTGTGACGCTTCTTTTCAAGGTTTTGGTTGTGTTCTCATGCAACGTCACAGGGTCATTGCTTACGCTTCTTGTTAACTCAAGGTACACGAGAAAAATTACACAACGCACGACCTTGAACTTGGTGCGGTCGTGTTTGCCTTGAAAATATGGAGACACTACCTTTACGGCATGAAATGTTTGGTCTTCACCGACCATAAAAGTTTACAACACATTTTCGACCAAAAGGACCTCAATATGAGACAAAGACGATGGGCCGAAATGTTAAGCGATTATAATTGCGAAATTTGCTACCACCCCGGGAAAGAGAATGTCGTGGCCGATGCTCTTAGTCGTAAGAGTCATGTTAAATCCGTCTTCCTCCATTGTGTCACCATCCAATCTGACCTTCAATCCCACATCTTCGTCGCACAACACGTCTCCGTCACCAAGGTTAACTTACATTCCGAGATGTCGTGTGGCTCCGAACTCCAACTTGAAACCAAACGTAATGTCTTACTCTATTATTTGGACCGTTTATGGGTCCCCGATCGTGACGGTCTTCGCATGTTCATTCTCGATGAAGCTCATAAGTCACGATACTCTATTCATCCCGGTGCGGATAAAATGTACGCCGTTCTTCTTTCTATGTTTTGGTGGCCGGGAATGAAGAAAGATATTGCGGTGTATGTATCTAAATGCCTCACTTGCTCTAAGGTTAAAGCCGAGCATCAAAAGCCGTTTGGTTTGCTCGAGCAACATCCGATCCCCGTTTGGAAATGGGAAGACATAGCCATGGATTTCGTTACCAATCTCCCCACTACTCAAAGTCGCAATGATAGTATTTGGGTGATTGTTGATCGTTTGACCAAGTCAGCACATTTCATACCATTCCGTGAAAAGTCCTCCGTAAGCGAATTGGCCTGACTCTATGTCAAGAACATAATTTGGCGCCGTGGAACACCGTTGACCATTATCTCCGATCGTGATGGTCGGTTTACCTCTCATTTATAGAAATCGTTGCAAACCGCCTTGGGTACTCGTATTGATCTAAGCACCGCTTATCACCCGCAAATCGATGGTCAATCCGAGAGAACAATTCAAACTCTCGAAGATATGCTCCGCTCTTGCATACTATATTTTGGTGGAAATTGGGACACTCACTTACCACTTGTAGAGTTTTCCTACAATAATAGTTTTCACACTAGTATTGGCATGGCACCTTTTAAAGTTCTTTGGTGGCCGAAAATGTCGTTCCCCGATTTTTTGGAACGAGGTTGGTGAATCGCAAATCACCGGTCCCGAGCTTGTTAAAGAAACTTCCGATCGAATCGCTCTCATTCGTCAAAATCTTCTTGCCGCTCGTAGCCGTCAAAAGAGCTACGCCGATAGGCGCCGTAAACCTCTCGAGTTCAATGTTGGCGATCGTGTTCTCCTTAAAGTATCTCTTTGGAAAGGGGCAGTTCGTTTTGGCAAAAGGAATAAACTATCTCCTCGTTTTGTTGGCCCGTTTGAGATCGTTGAAAGGGTTGGTAGAGTTTCTTATCGTATCGATCTACCCAAAGAGCTTTCCAGTGTTCATCCAACTTTTCATGTTTCCAACCTCAAAAAGTGCCTAGCCGAGGGGAATCTCCACATACCTCTCGACGAAGTCCGAGTTGATGAGTCTATGCGCGTTGTCGAGAAGCCTACTTAAATCGTAGATCATATGGACAAAGAAACCAAGCGCAGTCGTATTCCGCTTGTCAAAGTTCGTTGGGAATCTAAACGTGGCCCAGAGTTCACTTGGGAACGTAAACACCAAATGGAGTCCAAGTACCCGCACCTCTTCGTTACGACTTAATTTCTAATTTCGGGACGAAATTTCCTAAAGTAGTGAATGCTGTAACATTTCGGGTTTTCCGTTTCCTTTCGGTTTTGTAATCATTACCCGACCCGGGTTCGGGTTCGGGTATTTTATCAATAAATTATGTTTTTTTTTTAATATATTATTCTTTTTATTGATTACAACTTTGAACATTGTACTAAACCAACCCCAAACTACTTTATTAACCACTCCTGCACCACCACAATAGATCAAGGGCTAATATGTAAAATATTTTCCCTCCTTCTTCTTCCCCTCTCACTGCTGACGCACCCCCCTCCTCCTTTATTGGACCAAAATTCTCGGAATAAATCGAGTAATTAACGAAATAAATAATTGTTGACAAAAAAACGCGTCACACCGACACCCTATACATGGTAAATATTAACGTATTGACAGCTCAATACCCATAGACGAACCGCGACTGCCATTGACCCAATGGCCGATATAAACTCGTTTATTTTCCAATTAATCGTACACACACACTCACCTATTCTTCGCGAACCATAGCCCTAACATATTTACATCATACCAGTTCATTAAGATCTGATTTCTTATTCAGTTTTAAGCCACAAAGCCCACTTGTCGTTCACCTTCAATCCATCATCATTATAGGTAATTAATATATGTTTTGAGAACAGTTTTAGCCCAGGAACGATAACCCTAAATCATTCGTAACAAACATTAATCAATTAAACCAATTGAAAATCCTAGGGTTTATGTTAAATTGGGGAAAAACAAGAACCAGATCTTATGCTTTTATGTTTCTATTTCTGTGTATTGAACAAGTAAAGGCGCTGGCCATGTTATCTTAAAGTCTAAACCGGCCTGGGGCGCGGGTTCGAATCCCCCAAGCCCGGTTTTGCTGTTTTTAATTGTTATTATTATTTTTATATACTTTTAATTAAAGATTTTGATATTAATACATGTATATATATACTTAAATATGCATTTTCTTCATAAAACGAACTCCGGATTTAATTTCGTGTCATTGGACCTTTATTAACCATGTAATATACATATATGTATATAAATATGTGTATATATATATATTGTAGATATAATAGATAAAAATAACAATAATTTTTTTTATCAATCGCTTAAATGAGATGTATTGTTATCTTGTCAAAGCTCAAACTATTTACCTCGTATCTTTCCGTTAATATATTATTGTATATAATATTTAGTAATATTAATAGTAATAACAAGGATAACAATAACAACAATGACATATATAAGTTTAATAACCCTTATTATCGAAAACGTAATCAATATTTTAATCTCACACAACAGCATCGACTCTCAAAACCCGTCATTGATCTTTATTTTTCGTTATTACTGATTCGTGTTGTCATTTAACAACTAGGAATATTTATCGGTGAACCTCGAGGAGTTTGATCGGTTTCCTCCCTAGCCTTTTCCTTTATTATTTCGTCTTCGTTTATCCCTCATTTTTACCATTTTTAAGTTTTGGGGGCGTTATGCGTTCAAAATAAATTTATTGTTTTCACTACAATTCCTTTATATGCATAATTGTAATTGCTCGATTAGTTGTTATGTGCGAATATGACTATGTGTTTATTTTTATGTTAGTTGGTACCTCATCCTCATCCTCATTAGTATGATCATACGCCGTCGAATTAGCTCGTTATCAATATGATTCGAGTGAAAAGACAACTTTTATTTATTGTTATACTAGTTGTAGTGATTTACAATTTTCGCAGGGAATTGTCATTTATTATTATATATACTGAAAACTGTGGTTTACTTGCTCAACTTTATGTTGATAAAATATATATTTTCACGCATGACACAGGTAGCTTTATCGGATGAATCAAGTATTGGAAGTTAGATGAGACTTTAGGTTGCTTGATGATTGAAGAAAACTTTTATTTTAATATATTTATGTTTTGAATATTTAATTGTAACGGTATTTCATTTGAAACAATGTTTGTGCTTTTAAACTTGATATATGAATGAATAATTTAGATATTGACACGTGTTTTTCACTTAGTGTCTTCTGAGCTATGATATAATCAACGTCGCGCCCCGGCATGCTCCGCCGTAGGTTGGGGTGTGACACAATATCCACCATCAGATAATCACATCCAACGCCCGATATTACTTCTCACACTTTTTACAAATAACTCACTTCTTATTCTAAGAAGTGTAAAAAGTGTGCTTTCACCACTATATCTATTATCCTAAGAAGTGTAGAAAGTGTGTTTTCACCACTATATCTATTAAAACACACTGAACAAAAAACACATCAAAACTAAAATAAAACACACCGAACAAAAAACACACTTTCCATATCCACTGTCAGATCAACATATCTAACACACCAGATTACATCTTACACTTCTTAGACAAACTCCACTTCTTATTTTAACCCCACCCTATAAATATATAGGGTGGGGTTAGAATAAGAAGTGAGTTATTTGTAAGAAGTGTGAGAAGTAGTATCGGGCGTTGGATGTGATCATCTGATGGTGGATATTGTTAGTGTGTTTTTTGTTCGGTGTGTTTTATTTTTTAGTTCGATGTGTTGTTATTTTTTTAAGGGTAAAAGCCACTTCTTACACTTCTTAGGATAGTTTTACTTCTTATTTTAACCTTGCTCTTAGTTTATATAAACATTACTTACAATATTTAAGAATTTTTAAAAATATTTTAAAGTCAATCCACCACATATAGCCCAATCCGTGGCGAATTTGATTTAAAAAGAAATCCGTGGCAAATTGACCCACAGATGATACACACACCGTCTCTCATCTGTTACCACTTTCAAACAAAACAAACACACTCCCTTCTGGCCGACCCGTTTCCGTTCGACAAAAACTATTCAAGATCCGACGCGGCAACATCAAGGTAAGTAAAATACTTGTATTATACTCTAGTTTGATATAGGTTTTTATTTAGATTAAGGGTTAGGGTTTGAAAACGGGTTGAATTTGGGTTTGAAAACGGGTTGGTTTTGGGTTTGAAAACGGGTTGGATTTGATGGTTGGATTTGGTTCCTCGGTTAACATACGAGATTGAAAATGAAACGGGTTAGGATTAGGGTTTGAAAACTGGTTGGATTTGGGTTTGAAAACGGGTTGGATTTGGTTCCTCGGTTAACATACGAGATTGAAAATGAAACGGGTTAGGATTAGGGTTTGAAAACGGGTTGGATTTGGGTTTGAAAACGGGCTGGGTTTGGGTTTGAAAACGGGTTGGATTTGAAACGGGTTAAATTTGGTTTCTCGGTTAACATACTGGATTAAAACGGGTTAGATTTGGGTATTAGGTTACGAAACATGTTTCAAAACGGGTTGGATTTGAAACGGGTTAAATTTGGTTCCTCGGTTAAAATACAAGATTTAAAATGAAACGGGTTAGATTTCGGTATTAGGTTACGAAACATGTTTCGAAACAGGTTGGATTTGAAACTGGTTAAATTTGGTTCCTCGGTTAACATACGAGATTGAAAATGAAACGGGTTAGATTTGGGTATTAGGTTACGAAACAGGTTTCAAAACGAGTTGGATTTGAAACGGGTTAAATTTGGTTCCTCGGTTAACACACGGGATTGAAAATGAAACGGGTTAAATTTGGGTTTAAGGTTAGCAAAAGGGTTTGAAAACGGGTTTGATAAACTTTGGTTTAATAAACTAATATTACATCTTAAATATAGATGGCGAATACCTACATTGAAGGGGATGAGCTTCTACAAGGCTATCCGCCTTTGACTTTTGAGCCGCAGTCCAATTACCATATTTGGTTTCGCAGCTTCAGCGTTTGGCGCCGCAACGTGGCACGACCATTTGTATGGACTTTATAAGAAGTGTCGGGGCGGAAAACAGGATAAAAGACATTGTTGGGACTAATACACCATGGGAAATGTTGTTTACCGCAGAGCAGCCAGCGTACCGGGCTCTCACGCTAGAGTTTTACTCTACGTTCATTTTCAGGTTTTTTTTTCTTTTCAAATAACTTAATAAAGTAGATTTAACAAACGTGTTAATATTGTTTCAGGCCACGGCCGGCTGGAGAGCCGCAGGTCGAGATGTTGGTTGAGTAGCCGGATACAAGTCAGACAGAGGTTCATTTCCGTATGTTTGGGGAGGACCGTTTTTTGTTGATGGAAGAGTTTTCTTTGGCACTTGGCTTGTACATGCCCGAGAAGTTAGACCAGCCTATTTATAGGGAGAGCATGCACGAGACACCAGATGACGTGTTGAAGCGTTGGTGGACGGCGATTAGAGATAATGCATGGCTCGACGACCCAGACACCCGATCCTCATCCATCAGGGGACCCGTTGCACATGTATGTATAAGCATATGTATTATATAGTATAGTATAGTACAGTACAGTACAGTACAGTACAGTACAGTACAGTACAGTACAGTACAGTATAATATAATATAATATAATATAATATAATATAATATAATATAATATAATATAATATAATATAATATAATATAATATAATATAATATAATATAATATAATATAATATAATATAATATAATATAATTGTATTGTATTGTATTGTATTTTTATACAGGTACCTACATAGGCTTATCGCTTTTACCATACAGGGTCGTCACCTGGGGGCAGATCACTGCAACCTCCGTGACTTGTTTTTTTTTGCGATGCCTGCTTACGGGGAGACACTGCAACCTAGCTCGCGCATTCGACGACTACTTCGCCATTTACTGGCACAGGCAGAGCCTCGGGTCGTTGGTCGGTGGCACGCACGTTACGCAGATTGTGATTAATTTGGGCTACGCGGACCGACTGGACACCCTACCCATTCAGCCACTGATTAGTCCGTGACCGCTGGGCCATTCACGGGCACAGGGCATGCGCATCATCCGGAAGATTGACGGTCGGTTGCACATGGTCATTGATCTAAATGCTCCGCCCTACGTCGAGGTCCCACTTGTCGAGCCTCCGCCAATCGAGGAGCCGGAGGTGCATATTCAGGACGTGGCGGGGCCGAACGCGGTCGGTGAGGGCGAGGCCGGTGATCAGGTACGTTCTATTTTATCGTTTATTTCATTTTGTATCTTCGTTATTAACGTTATATTATCGTGTTCATAACAGCCACCGCATCAGGACCCGTAGCACGTTCCGCGTATATATAACGCCGTGCATTTGTGATGCAGCGGTAAAACCAAACAGAAGTTTGAATCACGTTGATTCAATCGAATACCGTGATGAACTTCCAAACCCTAAAAATCCCACCCAAAGGTCAGGGAAAATGAAGAGAAAAATTATTTATTATAAAATTCAAGTTCATCTCTTCAGATTACATCAACATAATATAAATAGAGTTTCAAATACAAAATAGGCCTAAAATGGGCCATGGGCTAAACACAAACCCAAAAACAAAAACATAAAAACTGACAAAAAAACATAAAATGGCCCATAAATTTATTTAGGAGTCGTTTCTGGGCTTCATACAGGGGCTAAACCTCCATAGGCTGTTTGCCACAATGTGCTCCTCGTCTCAAGCTTCGAATTGACTGGTAATGGGCCTGAAACGGAGCATCGTGGGCCAAGTAATGCCCGTTTTCATGGGCCACCTTTGGAGACACGATCATGGGCCTCTAAATATAACATGGCCTGTTCTTCAATACTTGGTCCTTCATCATTCCCTCCTGGATAGACAAAATTCGACCTCGAATCTGCAATGACCTCATCATCAGACGAATCCCCATAAAATGGCAGCAAGTGTTTGACATTAAAAACATCCGAACAACGAATATGACTTGGTAACTTCAGACGGTAAGCATTCGGATTTATTTTCTGCACAATCTCCACTGGCCCGATTTTCTTGGCTGACAATTTGTTATACTCCCCAACTGAAAAACAATCTTTAGTTAAAACAGCCCACACAAAGTCTCCTTCTTCAAAATCAACTTGTCTTCGCTTTTGATCAGCAGCCTGCTTGTACTTTGAATTAGCTCGAACCAGGTTGTCATGCACATCTTTATGAATTTCATGTAGCCCTTCAACAAAATCTTTCACCTTCTTAGGTACAGAACCAGGAACAGGAAGTGACATCAGGTCAAGGGGACCACGTGGCTGAGCAGAATAAACCACCTGAAAAGGACTAAACCCGGTACTTCTATTGACAACATGATTATGAGCAAACTCAGCTTGACATAGCTTTTGATCCCAAGACTTCACATGATCACCCACAAGACAGCGTAAAAGATTACCAAGTGACCGATTAACAACCTCCGTTTGCCCATCCGTTTGAGGGTGATAGGCACTACTGAAGTTAAGCTGAGTGTTCACCATTTTCCATAGGCTGCGCCAAAAATGACTCAAGAAATGAGTGTCCCGGTCAGAAACAATAGAAGATGGCAAACCATGCAAATGATAAACATCCTGAAAGAATAATTGAGCCACATTAACTGCATCTGTCATCTTCTTGCAAGGAATAAAGTGCACCATCTTGGAGAACCGATCAACAACAACAAAGATCGAATCGTTGCCCCTCTGAGTCCGAGGTAACCCCAACATAAAATCCATACTAATGTCAGCCCAAGGCTTTGAAGGGACTGGTAAAGGCATATAGAGACCCGCATTAGTAGCAGTGCCCTTTGAGACTTGGCAAATTCGACACCTTTTGACATAACGATCTACCTCTTTCCTCATAGTAGGCCAAAAGTAGGAAGACTGCACCAAATGTAAAGTACGGTCATGACCAACATGACCCTCCCCATGTAACTCCTGAATAATTTTCAACCGAAGACTGGAGTCAGGAATACATAGCTGATTCCCTTTGAACAAAAACCCATCATGCAAAAGAAAATCTGACTTCTGACCCGCTTGCACATCCTGCAATACAACTGAAAAATACGGGTCAGTGGTTAATTGCTCACGAATAACATCCAACCCCAGCACATTGATTCTCACAGCAACAAGCAGATTCCCCCTCCTGCTCAAGGCATCAGCAACACGGTTTGAAACACCAGTTTTGTGTTTAACCACAAAAGTAAACTTTTCAAGAAAAGCTAACCAACGCCCGTGCTTATGAGATATCTTGTCTTGCGTGCGAATATGCCTTAGAGAATCATGATCTGTGAGTAAAACAAACTCTTTATGAAACAAATAGTGATGCCAATGCTTTACAGCTTGGACCACTGCATAAAACTCCAGGTCATAAGTACTATATCTCAACTTTGCCCCTATTAACTTTTCACTAAAATAAGCAATTGGTCGACCCCCCTGACTGAGGACCCCGCCAATCCCAACCTTCGAGGCACCAGTATGAAGTTCAAAAACTTGTGAAAAGTTAGGCAATACCAGAATTGGTGCGGTAGTGAGCTTTTCCTTGATAGCCTGAAAAGCTAATTCTGCTCCCTCTGTCCATACAAATGTCTTTCCCTTCATGCAATATGTCATAGGGCCCATAATGGAACTGAAGTGTGGAATGAACCGCCTATAAAAAGAAGCAAGCCCATAAAAACTGCGGACTTCGATAATGGTGGTGGGAGTTGGCCAGTTTTGAACAACTGCAATTTTAGATTCATCCACCTGTATCCCATCCCCGAAATAACATACCCTAAAAACAAAACTTTAGGGGTCATGAACACACATTTCTTTGTTGCTGCATAGAAACTGTCTCTGCGAAGCAAGGCCAAAACTTTCTTGACATGCACGACGTGCTCACTGAAAGAAGCACTATAAATAAGAATATCATCAAAATATACAACCACGAACTTCCCAATAAAAGGCCTGAGCAATTGATTCATCACACGCATAAAAGTACTAGGCGCGTTTGATAAACCAAAAGGCATCACCAACCACTCATACAACCCTTCACGAGTCTTGAAGGCTGTTTTCCACTCATCCCTAGGTCTAAGACGACTCTGGTAATAACCACTCTTCAAATCTAACTTTGTGAAAATAGTGGCACCACTAATCTGGTCAAGCAAATCATCAAGGCGAGGAATAGGAAACCTGTACCTCACAGTAATCTTGTTGATGGCTCGACTATCGACACACATCCGCCAGGTACCATCCTTCTTTGGAGTTAACAAAGCAGGGACAACACATGGACTCATACTTTCACGAACATGACCCTTAGAAATAAACTCCTCAACTTGCCTACGCAGCTCTTCATGCTCTCTCGGACTCATCCTGTAATGTGGCCTATTGGGCAATTGTGAACCAGGCTCCAAATCAATATGGTGTTGGATGTCACGCAAAGGTGGAAGCCCAACTGGCAAGTCATCGGGGAAAACATCAGAAAATTCCTCAAGTAAAGGAATCATAACTTCAGGAATCTCAACTTCCTCGGGCACCGGTTTCCCTATCAAAACAAACACACTGTCTGCCGCCACCAACTCATCTTCAAACTGACTAATGGTTAACAGGTTACCCGACTGCTTTGTGGCTAGCTGCTTCGGCTTGCTAGGGACAAGCGTTATCTTTACCCCACCAAACATGAAGCTATAAGAATTTGACCGTCCGTCATGTTCTATACTTCGATCATACTCCCAAGGTCTACCCAACAACAAGTGACACGCATCCATAGGAACCACATCACACACAACATCATCTTTATATGTGGTCCCGATAGAAAAAGAAACAAGGGCTTTTTTTGAGACCTTTACCTCTCCCCCCTTTTTAAGCCATTGAAGCTTATAAGGCTTGTGGTGACTCTCCGTCTTCAAGGACAACTTTTGGACTGCCTCTTCAGAAATCAGGTTGTCACAACTTCCTGAATCGATAACGAATGTGCAAACCTTCCCGAGAATGGTACATGTGGAGTGGAAGATGTTATGCTTAAGCCACCCGTCCCCATCAGCCTTTGGTGTATAGCAAGAACGCCTAACCACCAAGTTCACCCCCACATCACCGGTCACAAACTCCTCCTCGTACTCGGGTTCTTCATCATAAACTGGGGCCTTTTCATATTCTTCATACTGTTTATCTTCGGATTCAACAAGCAAGTGCCTCTTACCTGCCTGTTTACAGTCAACTTGCCGATGACCCATCTCACCACATTTGAAACACTTCACCCCGCTACTACTAGCCCCCTTAGAAGTCGACCCAGTGTTGTTGGCCCCCGACCTCTGTTGACTAGGCATGACACGAGGTCCTCCACTACCCTACCCCGAATTTCCCCCAGCAGGGGCTGGTGAATACGAACTGCCCACCCGACGGTTTTGTTTTTCAAAAGCCAAGGCCCTTTGGTATGCCTCGGGGACCGTTAACGGATCAAAAAGATTTACAGAGTCCATGATTTGAACCCTTAAACATCCAATATACCGAGCAACGAGTTGTTCATCGGTTTCTTGAATATCATTACGAGAAATCAAATGATAAAACTCGGTCGTATATTCATCAACCGACCTGGATCCCTGTTTCAGATTCTGCAAACGTTGATACATCAACCGTTGAAAGTTGTGAGGTAAAAACGTGTCCCGCAAACACTTCCTCATCTTGGCCCATGTCACGATCCGTGACTTCCCGAGTCTATTTCGTCTCATCTTCAACTGTTGCCACCAAGCTGACGCCCTCCCACGTAGCCTAGTAGCGATTAAAGAGACCCGCTTATTTTCAGGGACCTCTCGGAACTCAAACACCTCTTCTACAATAACCAACCAATCGATGAACCCCTCCGGATCCAAACTAGTCCCATCAAATTCTGGGATATCAGTGCAGATCCCAGCATCCCAACGCCGGTTTCCATCCCCACGTTTTGGTCTTGGTCCCCTCTCGTAACCTTCTTCGGAAGACGAGTCATCATTACCAAAAAACGGATTATCGAAATCCCTATTTTCTGGGGCTGGCCTTCGACGATTCATCAAGTCAGCCATTCGATCAGTGAGTTGATCGACCACTTGATCCAATCGTTGCTCCACCCGCGCCATAAACCGTTGTTCTAACTCTCGTTCGTAAACCTCATCGACTAGTCTTCTCCTTGGAGGCATTTTTGAACCAGAAATTCGGCTTTGATACCAATTGATGCAGCGGTAAAACCAAACAGAAGTTCGAATCACGTTGATTCAATCGAATACCGTGATGAACTTCCAAACCCTAAAAATCTCACCCATAGGTCAGGGAAAATGAAGAGAAAAATTATTTATTATAAAATTCAAGTTCATCTCTTCAGATTATATCAACATAATATAAATAGAGTTTCAAATACGAAATGGGCCTAAAATAGGCCATGGGCCAAACACAAACCCAAAAACAAAAACATAAAAACTGACAAAAAAACATAAAATGACCCATAACTTTATTTAGGAGTCGTTTCTAGGCTTTGGAAAGGGGCCAAACCGCCGTAGGCTATTTGCCATAATGTGCTCCTCGTCTGAAGCTTCGAATTGACTGTTGATCAGCCTGAAACCGAGCTTCGTGGGCCAAGTTATGCCCGTTTTCGTGGGCCACCTTTGGAGATACGATCATGGGCCTCCAAATATAACATGGCATGTTCTTCAATACTTGGGCCTTCATCAGTTTGGACGCGGTCACTGATTCCCTGCTACGGAGAGTGGAGCATGGAGTGTCACAGCTCCGTAGTCAGATGACCTGGATGGTGGGTTATATGTCTGCCCAGCAGCATGGTGAGCAGTACACAGCACAAGCGCCACTCTTCGACCAGGAGGGGAGCACGTCAGGCGATGATGACGACGGTGGTGCTGCATTTTAGATTTGTTTTTGTATGTTGTTTCTTTTTCCAGAACTTGTTTTGTATTTTTTAAACTCGTAATTTATTAATTATTATTATTATTTGAATATCGATTTGTTTATTTTGTTCGTTTTCCATTTTCAAAATTGTTGTTTCGTTATAACTTTAAAACTGATCAAAAAATGGTTACACCCGACTAACAAAAAAACAAAACGAACTCGTTATGTATTCATTATTACTATATAAATCTCGTACTGTTTATTTTGCTCGTTTTTAATTTTAAATTTTTGTAACTTTAAAACCAATCAAAAAGTGGTTACACCCGACTAACAAAAAAACAAAACAAACAAAAAGAAGAAATAACAATAAAAACAAAAACAAAAACAAAAGACAACAAAAGACGAAAAAACAATAAAATAATTAAAAAGGACAAAAAAATGACAAAAAAGCACATTTTTCCAAAACACCCCACCAATCCATGGCGGATTGCCCAATCCGTGGAGGATTGTGTGGGTGTTTTGGAAACACCATATAGTGTATATAGAAAACCCCTTTATTATATGCCAGTCATATGTGAAGAAAACGTTAAAACATGCAGTCTCATAATCAATAATCTTATATTATTTATTATATTCACCATAACTCGTTGTACATTTGAAGAAGAGGTTCATTATTCAAACATCAGTAAGAAAGGGGGGCAAATATAAATATATATATATATATATATATTTATACTATATATATATATAAAAGGGTTCAAATAAAAAACAATTGTTTTGTGAGAAGACTTTAAAATAAAATAAACCATCTAACTAGGACACTATACCATATAAATAAAAACTATACAACTTTTAGAAACTAACAATCTCAACCACTAGATCTTAGATCCAAGGGTCTACATCTATTACCCTATATATATATATATATATATATATATATATATATATATATGTATGTATATATGGTTGGTATCATTTAAGAACTCTAAAAAAGTTAAGAATTCTTAAGAACTCTAAACAAGCAAACATGTAGGTTCCCAGCCGGATCTACACAGGAGTATCTCGTAACATGAGGGTGCGGAATCCCCACGTAATACGATACGAGTGTCAATACAATTAGTACGTTGAGTCTAAGCAAACATTCAAGAACATAAAATAATACTTGATATATTGCAAAGACCAACACGTGATGCCCAAAATCACACATACAATCGTTCAACCCTATGTTTTTAACTCAGCCAAAGTTATGGGTTTATTATACTCGACAACTTCGCCTAACACACTAGGCGAAGTTGTTATAACTTCGCTGTCCTTCAAGTTCTCCCAACACATGGCGAACTTATAACAAACACTATTCAATCACAAAACAAACAAACTAAACGATCATTGACACAAACAACACAAGATACTGAACTACTGACATCATGCACCAACAGACTCCCCCTTGGCAGTAGCTTCATATCTCTATCTTCATTCTCGTGTCTTGTAATCCCAAAACTTTCATACCACTCGTCTTCAAGCATGGACGCCCTGTCTTACACAGACAGAGACCACCCTCTGGTACTTCTTGGCTTCATCCTTCCACGCAGGAATGTAGAATATCTTCTTATCGTTTAGTACCTGCAAATCAGCTTGAGACAAATTAACCAAGTGCATGGGATCATACACTCTGAGAATCTTCTGTTCTTCCTCATCTTCCATAACGGCTTCAGCTGTCTGACAATCAACGTACCACCACTTGAGATTCTTTAACACGTCTTTGGGCATCATCTTCATCGGCACCTCTTTTAAACACCGAATCGGCTTATACTTCATCACCAACCAAGGCTTATCATCAGCCCTTATTCCCTGTTCCTTATCTTCAACCAACCTTCCTTTCTGAGGCTTTAGAAGTTCAAACTTTTTCTCCTTAATCGCTTCCTTCCATACTATATTTCCAATTATTCTTGCAATATCATCATCACTCCTATTAATCAATCTCAAACGAGCCAAATCTTTCACCTCACACTCAGGCAAGGTGTTGAGCGATCTCAATACCTTCTTAAAATACTGAATTCCATCATAACGCTTAATCACAAACAACTTCAACTGTTCGTCATACAACCAGCAGATGTTACCTTTCTTGAACTCAGCGTACCCCTTGATGTTGTAACTCTTCTTAAACATTGTTGGAACTGCAGGCTTCTTTTTCTTGAAGAACCACTGAGCACAGCCTTCTTTCCATCTCGGCTGTTCTTCCCACTCGGACTCATCTGACATATTTGCATCTTGATTCAAGTTCACCTTTTAAACATTTGGAATATCATGCTTAACACCATCATCAATAATCTCACCTTTTTCTAACTCACTATCAATCTCAATTTGTTCACCAATCTTTTCAATCTCATCAATCGTTAACACATCATTTACTAACTCATCATCGTTTCCCAACGCTTCCTCATCATCAACAACCACCACATTTTCACCACCTGTTCCACCTGATGTACCAGCAGACTCCCCCTGAGATGTGGAAGTCCCAAGAGTTTGTTCAGTTCTTGTCAACTCACCACCTGCACCTTCTGATGCATTGGGATCATCGTCTCTTTCTTGCCTCTTTTTGGTTCTCAACTCATCACCCTTGCAGCTCGTCCCCCCCTGAGATGCTAAGAACTGTTTTAGAGCATCAAATAGTTTACCGTGTTCAACAAGGAGAGACGATTGTAACTGATTCTCTGCCATAAGTCTCTGGATAGCTTGAGTTTGGATGAGATTGATTCTTGACTGTTCAGCAACTACCCATTCAAGAGCCGCTATCCTCTCAGAATCAGACAAAGTAGCATCAAAATCAAAATGCATGTGAGAAATATCCTGAGCATACGGTGGAGGAATTCCCAAGCTAACTGGTATATCCTATGTAGACTGAATAGTGACCGCGGGTGGTATCGAAACAGAAAACCCTGCAGTAGCAACCAACGTTGATTCAACAAACCGTGCAACAACCTCCGATGGAGTAAGAGACGGAGGCGGTAATGAGACAATCTCTGGAGTGGTAAACTGAAACGTGGTTGGAGGAGTACCAAAAGATGACGACGTGGTCACCAAGGGAACACTTGAGGTTATCGTCACTGTGACAGTTGAAGAAGCAGGAACCATAGTCATACTTGATAACGAGGGTGGAGAAAAATGAACAACCCTCAAACTCTCACCAACTCTTAAACTTTCACCAACCCGTGCCCTCTTTGATCTTCGTACCAAACGATACAAATCCTCCTCAAAATCTGATTCACTGTCATCTGAGTCTTTCTTTCTCTTGCCATGAATACTTTCTTGTTTGGCAAGGATTTGTTGTGCTTCAATGATATCGTCAGTGGATGAATCAGAGTCAGTTCTCTCAGAGTCCGCCACAGATGTAGCGACCATGGACACATTCACACCAGACGCCTCAGCTACTGAGGCTTGAACCTCAGCAGCTGGATCAATTCGTTCCATGTCAAAGAACCCTTGCCCTTCAAAGGCAACTTCAAGGTCAACCTGTTCTTCCGGAGCTGCAACCGGATCAGCAGTCGGTGCTTGCTGTACCATAGGTGGTTGTTGAACCACAGGAGGTGGTTGAGGAACATCGGCCTTTTGCGGTACCGGATCAAGAAATTCATCCCCAGGAGGAGCAACATATGCAGGATTCACCAAGTAACCAAACAAGGTAGTGTGCCTCGGACGAAGTTCTGGTTTGCTACGAGCACTCGATGACCTGCATTGCGCAAAAATCCTCTTACTCACACTTTCAACATAACGGATAGGACGTCGTTGAGGCAGAGTAGGAGCTACGTGATTCAGAATCATCTGTAGGAATCTCGGATACATCAAAAATCTTTCCCTAGCAACCACGCGTCTCTGATGATCAATCTCATAAAAAATCATCTGACTAAAGCTATAAGGCTTGTTATAAGTTAACACGGTCATAGCTGATTGCATTGTTGCACCCATACCATCTGTACCAGCTTTGCGACCGGACATGCATACTATCATCACGTGCATAAGAAACCGTCACTGATCTAACAAAAATCCTTTTCGCATCTGAGAGTCTCCCAACGGACCAGAATACCCCATACGCAGAAACGCACCATTTCTGAAACTAGCCGGAAGTCTGTGGGATCCTCAGTCGTCCCATTCCCAAACTGTAAGGCTACCCTTATTTGATCTGCCGAGAACTGTACCTCCTGTTCATTAACCGTAGCTCGCATCACCGGTGGTTCGACACGACAATCATATTCAATTGTGTTCCAAAAATCTTCCACGTTCGGTAGTGATATCGGAAGAGTAGTAGTGATTACATGAAAGATGCGTGAGCGTAAGAGGAACGAAATGATCTCACGGTAATCGTCACTTCCTCGAGCATCCGGATATAAGGTAATATACATGTTGTGACCCGGGAAAAACTGTCTGTTATTATCTCCTCCTTCATCACCACCAGCGCCACCAGCACCTGCCACAGCAGCCATATCTGCACAACAAACGGTCTAAGTCAGATCATCGGCTTAACAGGTCATAACTTCGCCCTTTACCATAGGCGAAGTTATGATGTAATTGATTGTGAACTTCGCGTTAAAAATAACTTCGCCTAAGTCTGAACACAGAGACTAACAAAACCAGTACACTTAATCAATATTCTCTTGAACAGGCCAAGTTAATCATATGGAGAAGTTGAGTACAACTTCACCTAAACCCTAACTTCGCCTCATAATCGGCGTATCACGATTGACCCATTTGTGGTTTTGTTTGGACGATTTTGAGAATGAAAATATGAAAAAGGTAGTTCGATTGAGATCCGGATAACCAAAATTTGTTACTAAACACTGTAAAAACGAATTGTTAAACGAAGGTTTAGCGAGACCACAAACCGAATCATCGTGATACTGATGATCACCATATATAACGAATTACGGGTTACAAGGATCCTACAAACCTTAATCACGGACAAGAAGTAGATTATAATGTGGGTTGATTCGAGTGAATGTCGACAGTATAAGTTCGCCGAGGGTTATAAGTTGGAAAAAAAAGTTTGACACGTTTGACCACCGAATCCCCTTTTATAGTTAAGAGAAACCCGAGAGGCGAAGTTATGTGAACTTCGCTTTAAAAATAACTTCGCCTAAGTCAACCAAGTAGTCAACTTCGCCTATTAGATAACTTCGCCCGAAATAATTGTTAAACAAAAACATATAAGTCTGACCAAAGGGCAACTGACTTTTAAAATTCTCGCAAAAAAGATGTAAACAAAACGATCAAAGAACCAAGTAACCAAGTGTTAACCCATAAAAGAAATACCTAACGAAAATTTGAGTAAAAAAATAAACGGGATCAAATTTCAGCCTTGACGCGAACCTGCATGTTTTAGAAAAGATCCGAACATGAATCATACTAATTAGGTGGCTGTCACATAGATCCATGTTCAGCGGTATTATGACATAAATAAACAGGTTGTAAGCAGGTATAAAACTTAGTATGGTTTTCATCGCTTCTGTGATACGGATTAGGTTCAATTAAGCTCAAACTTTAGATGGACGTCACATAAGAGATTGTGATGCCTCCTATCTATTCTCAAAGCGTATTTGGCTTTCCCCACGTCACCCCGAGTTGACTTCGACCCGTAGTGTCTGATTAAACAATGAGCACACATCTATCTTTAGAGTCTTCTTCCCGTTCTTTCTTATGCTTGAAATATTCTTTCTTGCCTCTTTCTAGATATTTGAAATAACTTAAGCTTCAGAAGGCTTAATTTATTTATTTATTTATTTTTATTTTTTTTACTGATACAAATAAGGACATTAATACAACTCCAAATTGTAGACCACTGGAAGTCCCGAATCTAGATCACTGCAGGTACTTAACACTATCTTCGTGGGAATCAGAACACTCACGGGCTCGTGTATGACTGGGTAATCACTTTTCTGCCTATCATTCGGAGAGATGCATTTGGAGACATGCACAACTCAAAATGGTTTTCCACATTAAATCGAGGAGATTTAGTTTGTATCACTACTACTTTTACGCACAATAGAAAGCTACCATAACATAGAATGACTGTTCTAGTGTCTTTTAGGCCTAATAACTTCACCAGTTAAGCACACAAAATCAGTTTTTCTATCACTTTCCAAGGTTGGATCAATTTTCTTTTAAACATCGTATTGAAACTTCTTTCGAAGTTATAGACTTGAAAAATTATATCATCTCTCTAAAAAAATTTTAAATCTATCACCCCAATCAAGTTAAAGTCTTCAGGTAAACGGCTATCCTGACAATCCAATGGATCAGCTGGACCGACCACATACGAGTATGTTTCCTTCTAACTAAGTATGAACGACTATTTTTCAGCGAAAGAATAAAAACCCATCATAAATCGCCCTGGTCACTTTCAGTCTTTTGGTTAATGGCTATCCTTATAATCTACAAGTAGAAGTAAGGACCAAACATATCCGAAGATATGTCCTTCAAACTTAAGCAACCGACATAATTTTAAGCGCTAGTGATGGTGTTTTTTTTCTTTTTTTCTTCTTTTTTTTTTATATTAAAAACAAGGTTACTTGGGATCGATCATCCCATTAAGCTCAACAAGATTTTGAAAACGGGATCGGTCAAACGCTTTAGTAAAAAGATCGGCAAAATTATCCAGTGAATCAACCTTTTCGAGCACAATTAATTTCTTCTCAGCACAATCCCGTATAAAATGATGACGAATGTCAATATGTTTAGTTTTACTGTGTTTAACGGGATTGTTAGTTACTGAGATTGCAGCAGTGTTATCAATGCAAATAGGAGTTTGAGTGAAATTCAGACCATAATCACGCAATTGCTGTTGTATCCATAAAACCTGGGAGCAGCAGTTCGATGCTGCCATGTACTCTGCTTCGCAGGTGGAAATGGCTACTTAGGTCTGCTTCTTGCATTGCCACGACACCAATCTTCCTCCGAGAAACTGACATCCACCGGTTGTTGACTTTCTGTTCTGATTGCAACCTCCATAGTCAGAGTCGGTGTAAGCTACCAATTCCATTTCTCCCCCTTTCGTGTACCATAGTCCCAACTTAGGTTTTCCTTTGAGATACCGTAAGATTCTCTTCACTCCTTCATGTGGGATTCCTTCAGGTTAGCCTGAAAACGAGCACAAAGACAAGCTGCAAACATAATGTCAGGTCTAGAAGCGGTTAGATACATTAAGGAACCTATGATAACCCGATATTGAGTAGGATCCACATCATCATCACCATCGGAATCAGCAGTTCGATGCTGCCATGTACTCATAAAACCATCAGCAGCATGTATCCATAAAACCTGGGAGCAGCAGTTCGATGCTGCCATGTACTCTGCTTCGCAGGTGGAAATGGCTACTTAGGTCTGCTTCTTGCATTGCCACGACACCAATCTTCCTCCGAGAAACTGACATCCACCGGTTGTTGACTTTCTGTTCTGATTGCAACCTCCATAGTCAGAGTCGGTGTAAGCTACCAATTCCATTTCTCCCCCTTTCGTGTACCATAGTCCCAACTTAGGTTTTCCTTTGAGATACCGTAAGATTCTCTTCACTCCTTCATGTGGGATTCCTTCAGGTTAGCCTGAAAACGAGCACAAAGACAAGCTGCAAACATAATGTCAGGTCTAGAAGCGGTTAGATACATTAAGGAACCTATGATAACCCGATATTGAGTAGGATCCACATCATCACTATCGGAATCAGCACCCAGTTTGTGATTGACGCAGATTGGAGTGTCAAATGGAGTGCTATCATCCATCTTTAAGCGTTTGAGCACATCGTGGACATACTTAGTTTGATGAATAAACATACCATCTTTCTTCTGATCTACCCGCAATCCCAAAAAGAAAGTTAATTCGCCTATGGCGCTCATCTTAAACCTCTTCTTCATGACCGCTTCAAATTCCTGACACATAGTGACTTTTGATGCAGCAAAAATAATGTCGTCCACATAAACCTGAACGAGTAGAAAATCTTCCCTTTTTCTCTTGACAAACAGCGTACTATCATTTTTTCCTCTCTTGAACCCATTTCTAGCAAGTAGTCTGACAATGTTATGTACCAGGCACGAGGAGCCTGATGTAACCCATACAACGCTTTGCTCAGTTTGTACACATGATCAGGAAAATATGGGTCAGGGAAACCTGGGGGTTGTTCAACATATACCACCTCATCGACTTTACCATAAAGAAATGCGCTTTTCACATCTAACTGGAACCCTTTCATTTCTTTGTGTGCAGCATACGCCAAAAACAGTCGGATTGCCTCCAATCTCGCTATAGGGGCAAACACTTCATTGTAATCGACCCCTTCCTGCTGATTAAACCCTTTCACTACCAATCTTGCCTTGTTCCGTATGATTATCCCCTTCTCATCTCTCTTACATTTAAATACCCACTTTGTACCGATAGCAGTTACTTCTTGCGGTTTCTCAACTAATTTCCACACTTCCATCTTCTCAAACTGTGCCAGTTCTTCCTGCATGGCTTCAACCCACGAGCTATCCTTCAGTGCCATTTGATAATTCTTTGGTTCAATCTGGCTGATGAAGCAAGTGTACAAGCATTCATTTATTATACCCGTCTCTTTAATGCTTGCGTAAACGCATGTGTGTTCATCCAAACTTCTTCTTGTTCGAACACCGTCAGAAGGATTACCGATCACATTCTTCAAAGGATGATTCTTGTGGATTTTGGTAGTCTGAATCGGACCAACTTCCATATCATTCTCAAGATTTGAAGAAAGTTCATCAGTGTGAGTCTGAGGTTGAGTGTGAAATGGATTATAGAACTCATCATCAATCGAGACAGCAGGAGATTCAACCGCATTGGACGAGGTTGGTCGATTTTCATCATATTATGGACGTTGCAAAATGGTCTCCTCGTCGTCATACAGTATCTGCGAGGCTATTTTCTCATAAGTGTCTGCAAAATCCAAGTAGGGCACATTAAAAGATTTGAAAAGCTTATCATAGTCGAAAGCCTCTGCTGGTCCCATGCTAGGCTTTGGTGATTTGTAACTAGTAATGTCAGTGTTACAGACCACCTCAACCTTGCTGTTCGATAGATTAAAGACTCTTCTGTTGGGTGTCCCAACAACATAGCCGACTAAGATACCTTCATTGGCTTTCTCACCAAATTTAGAGTTAGTCTTTAATATCGAACATGGGGACCCGAAAGGTTCGAGACCCTTCAAGTTTGGCTTTCTACCATGCATAAGTTCATAACATGTTTTATTTAATCTTTTAACAGTTAAAACACGATTAAGGATATAGCAGGCTGTAGCAACAGCTTCAGCCCAGAACACCACAGGAAGTTTAACATCTACCAGCATGGTCCTGGCGCCTTCGATTAGCGTTCTATTCTTCCTCTCAGCTACTCCATTTTGTTGCAGAGTATATGGGGCGATGTATTGATGCTCTATCCCTTTCTGTAAGCAGAACATCTCCATCTGATAGTTCTTGAACTCTGTACCATTATCACTCTTGATGTACTTAACCTTTCTTCCAACAATATTCTCAACCTTGGTAATCAAGTTAATTACCAACTGAACTGTCTCATCTTTTGCCTTCAGAAAATAGACCCAAGAGTATCGAGAGTAATCATCGGTTATCACCAGACAATATGAAGTTCCTCCTAGACTCTTTACATTCACAGGACCAAAGAGATCCATGTGAAGTAGGTCCAAGGTGCTGACAATTGAGTTAACTTTCTTGGAGTGATGAGGCTTCTTGTGCTGTTTTCCTTTCTTGCATGATACACATTGATCTTCAAAGTTAAAATTCTTCAAGGGAACCCCAAGTACCAGCCCATTCTTGACAATGTAATTCATCTTGCGAAGATGTATATGACCCATTCTTCGATGCCACAACTCTGACTCAGTTGCCTTTGACAGAAGACATGACTCTTCTGTTGTCATCTCAGTTGACCTCATATCCATTACATACGTGTTCTTTTCTCTTGGAGCTTTCATCACCACCCAGGCCTCTGGTATCTTGAAACCAGGATAAATAACGAGTGCTTCATCTTTAGTAAAATGCACCGTGTAATCTTTGTCACCCGGGAACAGCCACTGTCTACAACCCACATATTGTTTACAACCCTGTTTGACTGTTCCTGCACAATAAAAGAGATAGATTAAAATATGGGGACCCAAGACCTTCTGGTCTTGGGTTGAGTAAATCTGTTATCCGGCATCCAGTACCTTGATTTCCCAAAGTCAGTTTGAGGATAGTTTCTGTAATTCCTGAACGGAAAACTTCTAGAAGACTGGCTATGAGGCCATCCAAACCTTAATGAATTAACTGAATTATAATTATTGGTTTGGTAGTTTACTGGGAAAAAAACGAGACTGATTTCTTTGAAATCTTCGATTAGTCCAATGACTGAGATTTGGTGTGTTCACATTTTTACCAGTATCATAATTAGTATTCGTTTTATTCTTAGCTTTCGGAGGCCTCATACCTCTAAATTTTCTCTGTTTCAGAGGACAATCAGCAACAAGATGTCCTATCCTGTTGCATCTAAAACAACTTCTGTTCTTCAGTTTTTGTTGAACTTTCATCTCAGAAGTTGTTGCAGATGTTGAGGTAGTGTTACTATCCGTTTGTCTCACATATGGTGGGACGAACGGATTTAGAGAAGATTTCTTTTCATCAAACTTATAGTCCTCCCCTCGTTTTAGTAACATAACCTCTTCTTTTATCTCACCCAATTCGGACGACTTGTCCGAATTTGATGAGACAGAGCTAGGGACAGAGCTCGTAACATTAGAACTTGACTTACTCATTTCACTCTTATTAACTTCAGTTTCTTTAGTAGATACTTTGATTGGAACTGTCTGACTAATCTCAACAATCACAGATTGCTGATCACTAGGATCATAAGTATAGTTATTGTTGTATGGTGTTGGATCATAAGTATAGTTATTGTTGTACTAGGATCATAAGCATTGCCGAAGAATTTCTAAATTGTTCAATTTTTCTGTTTAGTTCCACCACTTTTACCTGGTAATCAGTTATCTGTTTATCTTTTTCAGCAATTAGTTTGGTCTTTTCTTCTAACACTTCATAACTAAGATCAATTACTTGTATTTTTTCAGCTAGACTGGCTTTAAGACTTCTGATATTCTTTTCACTAGCTTTTATTTTTACCAAGTAACTATTTTCTTTAGTTTTAGAATAGTGATATTCTTCTTTCAGGTTTTTAAATTGAGTATCCAAACTAACAAACTGATCAGTTAATGTTTTTAATTGTTCAGACAGATTTTCACATTGTTCACAATGAAGTTCAGAACTTACCTCAGAGAGCTGATTGTTCACTTCTGCCATGTATGCCTGATCTTCTCCCGTCTCTCTCTCACTTCCTCCAGTTTCGATGTTTACCAAATTAGCCTGTTCGAACACTTCGTCAACTTGTATATTCCAGTTGTATCCTCCATTCTATTGAGATACCATAGCCCTATTTTCACTACCACCCCCATTCTGTTGTGCAGGCCTGTTTTGACTTTGTTCGACTCTCTCATTTGTACATTCCTTAGCAAAGTGACCATTTTGTTGACAGTTATAACAGCGAACCTTTGATTTCTGCAACAAACTTTCTACCCGTTTTCTTCATAAATCTCTTTAACCTTCTTACTATCGTAGCCATCTGCCACTGCAGATCCATCTATTCCAAATCATCAGCATCGATCTGATCATAGTCTTCATCCAAAGTTGCAGGGTCGACTATTTTACCTTTGATATAGTTCTCATAAGATGCAATGAAGGATGCATAGAGGGCAAACTGTTGTTTAGCAGATTTCACACTCATAGGCATCTGTGAGTAGTTATTGATTGGAGCATTGGATGAGAAATTTCTAGTTGTAGTTTGAGGCTTTGAGGAATTACTACCTCCTGCTACGAAACATACGTCACCATCCATATTGAGAATTACATGACCATCTGGAGTGGAGTTTGATTCCCCCTTTGAGTAGTAGGCAGTGGATTCTGATTTTGAACTTGAGCTTGGAGTGACTTTCGCTCCATACATTCCCGGATCCTGAACCTGATCAGTTGGTGTCTCCTTTCGAACCATGTTAAGTTCAAAATTTCGTAACTTATTGACCACTGTTTCCAAATCAATCTTGTCAAAATCTTTATCTTCTCTCATCAGAACAGTGTACATTTCCCATTTCGGTGGGAGAGCATCAAGAAGTTTCTCTACTACCTCTTCTTCCTTGTATTCAATGGTGTAATTATTTAGTTCGGTCATCAAATGATAATACCGTGTGATGATATCATCAAGTGATTCATTTTTCAAATACTTGAATACAGAGAATTGGGTTTTTAGTAGCTTTTTCTTGGAAGTACGTATCCCCACATTACCTTCATATCTATTTTCTAGTGCTTCCCGTAGCTCTATAGCAGTTTTGTATTTCTTGAAGGTATGAAGAATCTCTTGTGGAAGAGCCATTGTTATAGCTGCATGAGCTTTACTCTCTGCCTCATACATTTTCTTTTCGTCCTCTTCCATCTTACTGTACTTCTTAATCTATTCACGACCTTCAAACATGGATGTTGGTGGAATGTACCCATCTTGAATGCAAACCCACATCTTAGCATCTTGATACTTCACATACTGTTCAAACCGATCTTTCCATGCAACGAAATCAGTACCCTTCAGCAGTTTTGGAGCTTTACTTGCAGACCCAGCTTCAACCTCCATCTTTACGAGTTCTGTGATGTTTATTGAAGTCATTTTTGATAGAATTGTAGTTTAAAGATCAGAAATGAGATTCTGGTTTAAAATCAGTAATAGCGAAGTTAAGTTAACTTCGCTAGATGGTAACTTCGCCTGACTATTAACTTCGCCTATCCCTTAACTTCGCACCTTCACAACTTCGCAGGAACCCTATAAGTTCACCAAAAACCCTAGAGTAGGAGACGACAACTTCGCCTCAAGAACAAGATTATGAGCAGGTTTTGTTAGGTTAATTTCGATGGACGCGAGGGTGTTTCGAGGGTATATTTGATGGGGGAAGATGGGCAAAAGATAAAAGCGAGGTATTTCAACGTAAACTCGTTCCAGAATGGTCAAACGGAACGATCTTAACACCCGTGTGATAATCCCGAACCACACAATCACGAGAAAATGCTTTGATACCAATTGTAGGTTCCCAGCCGGATCTACACAGGAGTATCTCGTAACACGAGGGTGCAAAATCCCCACGTAATACGATACGAGTGTCAATACAATTAGTACGTTGATTCTAAGCAAACACTCAAGAACATAAAATAATACTTGATATATTGAAAAGACCAACACGTGATGCCCAGAATCACACATACAATCGTTCAACCCTATGTTTTTAACTCAGCCGAAGTTATGGGTTTATTATACTCGACAACTTCGCCTAACACACTAGGCGAAGTTGTCATAACTTCGCTGTCCTTCAAGTTCGCCCAACAGATGGCGAACTTATAACAAACACTATTCAATCACAAAACAAACAAGCTAAACGATCACTGACACAAACAAACACAAGATACTGAACTACTGACATCATGCACCAACAAAACATTTTTATAATTTTTTTATATATTAACATTATTTAAGAGTAGTTTTATCATATTTTATATAAAAAAATTTTATTACATATATTAATCATAAATTTACATATGTGTAAAATTTATATAATAACAAATTTGCATAGGTGTAAAGTAAAACATAGATATGTATAAAAACTAATTTTCAAAATTGTAATCGTAAATATAAATATAAAAAATAATAAAACTACACTCAAATAAAATTAACATACAAAAAAATTATAAAAAACGTTAGTTTTCAATGGTTTTTTCAAGTTCTTTAATAATTTAACAGTTCTGTAATGATACTCATCTAATATATATATATATATATATATATATATATATATATATAAATGAAACCTTTAATAACTCTTTGGTTACTTTTTACATCCTCTCATACCACCAGATTGTTTTATTTTGTAAATACAGACTTCACATGCATTTGAGTACCGGTTTATTAAGAACGGACCGAGTGGTATATGATAGTGTTACACTATTTCTCCACAGGATTCGGTAGTGGGTTGCTCTAGCCTCTAGCTAGGTAAATTAAAAATTTTAGGCATCACACGTTCGTTAACTTCACATATCTCTTTAGATATATTTATGCTAAACAGCCTAAAATGCTTTTGAACACGAACAATTTACTTAATGTTTAGTTCACAAACAACTATAAAATGAATTTCCCACGTTTAGTTATAACTTTAATAGATTTATACATTGTTCAAGTAAATTAAAGAAAAGAGGAAAAACTATCATACAAGATTTCCTTTCATGTCACACCCCAATCTAAGGCGAAAATGTCGGGGCACAAACTGATTTCTTACAGCTCATAAAATAGTATCATGCAAATTAATAAATGGCAATATCTATGTAATTTGTTTAAATATAACAATTTACAGTTAAGTACATCAAGTATAAAGAAATTACAACATGATTAATTAATTATTGAATAAGTTTGAATCCTAAAAGACATCTCTACATGATCTTCATCATACTAAACAACCAAGCTAATAGCCTGCAAATGCGTACAAAATATATATTTTTGTCAACAACACATGTTGAGTGAGTATATCACCAGTTTTGAATACAATATATTAATAAATAAATAAAGAGCAAAGCTGCCATATGTGAGTATATACAATCAAACCATAACATATAACATTGTAAACAAATACTGATGAATGGGCTAAACGTTGCCATGCGAATCGGGCATTGGTTACCATGAATGAGTTGTCGGTGAAACCATTGTCATGCGATCGGACGCTGGCCACTAAGACATGATGTGAATATAATGATGGACCTCTCCGAATCCGGTAAATAAACACATAAACAAATAACAAATAACAAATAGTCAATCTTTTGTTACACAAAACAAATATTAACAATTTGCATTTGAGAATATTATAAGATGTGTAATTTGATAGTTGGTACGCATAATTCCCCAAAAGTATTATAAAACAATTAAAATAGAGGAGTGACTACTCACCTTAACGGATGAACACAGGATCAAGTGATGATGTGACAAAGTAAACAGTTACACGCTTCAGGATGCACCGACAAGGATTCCTAGTTAAATATAATAATATAGATTAATTATAAAAGATTTAACACGAATAGTGAATTTAAGATTTCGATGTTAATTGAATTATGTTTTTTAATTAGAATGGTTATTGATTGATCGATAGATTTCTATTGTAATAATTATTGCAAAATCAATATTATTGTTCACCATTTATTTTAAGATTTTTAGCTTTATTATTTATAAAATACCATTAATCAAAACGTGAGATATAACTATAGTACAATTATATAAATATTTAAATAAATATAACGCAGTTATATAAATAAATATAACTTGTAATATTTTAAATAATTTAATACAAACGTTTTAAATATATTATTATACTATAATATATACTTTGAAATCTTTAACAAAAATCTAATGATATATATGTTAGGGCATGGCAATTTGACACTGTGGATACATTATCATGGCATATGTTTGGATCAGTTATCCTTAGCATGTGTTCCAGATCCTGTCAGGATCAAAGATCCTCAGTAATTGGTATTACTAACGATTGTCTCTCATGTGCAGGTTAATATTTGATAGGTATAACGGCTGGAGGACCAAGTCTACCATATATCTCGCTTCTGGACTCTTTTAGCACGTGGTCAAAAGGTGTTGAAGGAGTTAGTGGGATAGTGGCGGATTTTTAGGACAATTTGTTAGTTGTTATTTTGGTTTTATTATAGTGATGATCAAATTAGGTCACATACACATACTCACTTAATAGCTCACATTCGTAAACATTAGCTGAGAACTTTCTGTAAACACACACACTTAGCTTCATTGTATTCGTTGATCATATACTCCAAAATTGTAACCCGATTTTGATTAATAAATTTGTGATAGACGATTTGTCATCACCCGGGTTTTTTCCCTTGATCTCAACAAGATCAAGGTTTTTTCCTCGCAACAAATCACGGTGTTCATCCTTATTTCGTTTATATAATCATTATTATCACCATAGCACTAAACCTTACATTACAAATTTGGTTATTCGATCGTTAGCTGATTTTTGACCAAAACAATTTGGCGCTCACAGTGGGGCAATTGGTGCTATAATCCAGAAAATACCCTATCAATATTCAACATTTCATACCCATATCACCATCAACGGCCTCTCAACAATCTTCTGCTTCATACACTATTCCTTCATCAGTTTCTCAACCGCAAAGAACCTTGCCACCGATGCCTCCCCCGCTAGCAGCAGCTCGAAGGACCATTGTGGACGGAACAAGACGCAATTACCAGTCTTCCAGAGCTCAAAGACCGCTGCTGCCACTTCAGTTGTTAACTCTAACAATGATGTTTCTGCTATGTTTTCACAGGTTAAAGATTACATGGAGCAGCAGAACAAGACTAACTAGAGGATCCTTCGGGAGATAGAAGACCTCAAGAGGACCAAGAGGCCAGCAGAGGATCAGACTCCTCTAATGCCTAGGATGGTGGATTTTACCACTCCAGGATCCTTGGCTCAACATGCGCAAGGATCATCCATCCTTCAACCGGTATCCATGAGTCAACAAACTCAGGGATCCTCAATTTTTCAACTAGGATCATTTATCCTTAATCCGGGGTCCGTGGGTCAACAGGTTCAAGGGTCCTCGACTTTTCAACAAGGATCATCTATCCTTCAGTTAGGATCAATGGGTCAACAGACTCAAGGATCCTTGAACTTTCATCAAGGATCATCGATCCTTCAACCGGGATCCTCTGGGTTGTTACCAAGGATCCTATAACTTCCAGCCTCAAGGATCCTTCCTCCAGAATCAAGGATCCTATGGGATTCAGCATCAAAGGTCTTCAGGGGTCCATGAAGGAGATATTATCCCCATGCAGACTATCGCATCTGGTGGACCAACTCCTGTAGCAGACGCTTCTTACCTCAACCTTTCTTCTGGAATGCCAACGTTCACACAACAAAAAGGTAACATGTATGATCCTATATCCTTAGATGCTAATCGTGGTTCCATGCAGGATGCAAGTATCAACCAAGCTATGGCTAAGAAACTGCAGAAACTTAAGGATATGATATCCAACGTACCAGGGGTAATTCGTCCAATCCCTGAGATACCGGAAGGAAGCCACAAATTGTCCAGATTTGCTCCACCAATCTGTGACTCGTAGATCCCGAAACGCTTTCAAACCCCCAACATGAAAGTGTATGATGGGACCACTGATCCTGAGGAGCACGTAGCTCAATACAAGGAAAGGATGGAAATCAATCCAATTCCTGAGAGGTTCAAGGAGGCTTGTCTGTGCAAGGGTTTTGGATCCACACTATCAGGATCTGCTTCAAAATGGCTGCTAAGTCTTCCTCCTTTTCTGTTACTTCTTTTTCACATTTAGTTAACTTTTTCAACAACCAATTTTCTTGCAGTAGGAAATTTGAGAAGTTAACTAGTGACTTATATAGAGCAGTCCAACCTAATGATTAATCCCTTAGGGATTTTTTCATGAGGTTTGGCAGGGAGGCCCTGGAAATACCAAATCTTGACATGGCTACGGCTGTAGAAGCCTTCAAGATGGGGCTAAATAGGGGCTCCCCCTTTTATGATGATCTTGTGATGACTTCTTGCAGGTCTTTAGATGAAGGAAGGAACAGAGCCCTGAGGTTCTATCGGATGGAAGATGACAAAAGGATCCAAGAGAGATTAGGGGCTCAAACGAAGCAAGAATCCCCTGATAAGAATAAAGGATCCTCGTACAGGAACAACAACTCGAAGCCGTACTCTAAATTCAACAACCAAAATGTCCGAGCAGTGGAAGAAGGAGATGATTATTAAAATTACCCCAGCATCTCAGAATATTGCATCTCTGTGGATACTCATGGCTTGATTTGTGCCATGAAGGATCTAGGATAGAAGGCAAGGTGGCCTCGAAAGAACGAGAAGTCAACGACCTTGAGAGACAAATCCAAATGGTGCCTTCTATGAAGATTTTGGCCATATTACAGACGATTTCATCGGTTTGAGGAGGGAAATCGGATACCTCCTAAGCAAAGGCCATTTTAAGGAACTTTTGGAAGGAAAAAGTTAAGGATCCAGGATCCCGAAGTGGTTCCTCAAAAAGCAACTCCGACTGTCACACCCGGCCCTGAACGGCGGAAACAGCCGGGCGCGCGCGAGTGGGGATTGATAATTAAGCACGGGCCATTGCAAACATTCAAAGTAAGATTTTCATTGCGCATGAAATGTTTAATACAAATACATTACATTGTTTAAAAATTACATAAAAACATCCAAGTATGAAAACTGTTGAAGATTTCCACGCCATATCCCCTTTGCGTGGCGGGAACAACCGCGCGCATCGAAGGGATAGAACTAAAATCTTCCAAAAAAGCTAGTTTTAGATGTTCAGCGTGAGGTGCTCTAAGTGTGACTCCATGCGCTACCTAGTTATCTCCTGAAAGACACGTAAAACATTTGAATCAGTATAAACTGAGTGAGTTCACAAGTTTTAGCAACTTGATAATTCGTATTGCATCACAGTCTTAATAAAAATCATTCTGAAACATAATTCTGATAGCATCATTGAAACACATGCTTAGTAAAACATAGTTCTGATAACGTATTCTGATAAAATCGTTCCGCGGGCTACGCGCGAACATTTCTGGGAACCGTGCTCGTCTGTGTAAGTGGCGCTGCCACTACGAGCGAAATAAGTAATACCGTCCCGCGGGTTACGCGCGGACACTTATAAAAAACCGTGCTCGTCTGTGTAAGTGGCGCTGCCACTACGAGCGAAATAATACCGTCCCGCGGGTTAGGCGCGGACGTTGTGCCGGAAAACAAGGCGCTCGTCTGCGTAAGAGGAGCGACCTCTACGAGCGGGCTCAATCCCATAGTACTGCCCCGTGACATGCTAGGCACTCGTCTGTGTAAGAGGTGCGACCCATACGAGTGGGTGGATCAAACCAGCAGTCCCTACCCTTAGAGTTCCAATGGTAAAGTGATCACTTACTCGTATCGCACTCTTATCGAAAACCATAGATAACCGTTTGCATTGCTCGTAAGTATACCATAATGAACATTATTTAAACACATAATTGCTTGCAGTGCTTGTAAGAGTATCATGATAAAACATAATTTAGGTACGTGTCCCTCGCCCCGAAAACAGTTTAAAAATAGTGAAAACAGTGAAAATAGGGGCTGTGAGACTCACCTGTGGTTCTTGTTAAGGGATTAATCGAGATTCGGGTTTTCTTGGTGTTGGTCTCGGAATTGAAGGTCTAGTATACGATTAAATAACAAGTATATATATTAAGATCAAGAAATAGGAGAATATAAGGGTTGGAAAGTAGATCTCAGGGTTATAATCTCGGCTTACCTAGTAACAGGAACGGAATTGAAAATCAACCGGATGCTTGGACGATGATTAGTGCAATTTGCAGTTTTAAGAGAGAAGTTTGAAGTGTGTTTGGGTGATAATTTGGGTTACATATTTATAGGCAAGATTTAGGGGGACACAATCCCTTGCTTTAGGGGATTGTAATCTTTTCATATCTAGGTGTAATGATGATAAAGTATGGTAATTATTATTATTTATTTAAAAGTGGAGGAGTGGATAAAAGATTCTGATTTGATTTGGACAGGACATGCAGGTCTGTGGTTGGTCAGAGTAGGGTGGCTGACAGTTGACTTTTCATGTTACAGTAAGCTTTTTCAGGTGCTTTTGTCAGTGTACAGTTAAAAAGTAGAAATCTCTGAAACACGCAACTGTTTCCTTTTTGGGCGGGAATAATCCCTTATATCCGGAGATTAGGCTAAGTGTTCTGCGCGTATAGCTTTGTGCGCATAGCTTTCTGCGTGAAGGACATTTCTTTGCTGCGGGTAGGTACGTAACCTTCTCGCAGTCAGGGACATTGAGTTTCATTTGTAGATTCTCCAGGTGGTCTTGGTATTTCAACATAGTGATCAGTTATGTTGAAGTCAATTCCATCTTGGAGCTTCAGACAAACTAACTCTCAATGTTCCCGCCATGCGGGGAGGTTAGTTCTCCTTCCGCACGCGCATAAACGATTTAGGATGCACCCGCCTTAGCATCATGCGGGACGGTCAACCCATTAGACAACATAAAGTTAAGTTACATGAAAACATAAAGCCAAAACATTCGCGCATGGCGCATATAACATATGCCCACGCTGGTTCTTACATCGCGCGCTCGCGCAGGGCGCACATAACGTGCCCGCGCTGACTCTAACATAGCGCGCTCGCGCAGGGCGCACATAACACATGCCCGCGCTGATTCTAATATAGTGCGCTCGCGCATGGCGCACATAACACATGCCCGCGCTGATTCTAATATAGCGCGCTCGCGCATGGCGCACATAACACATGCCCGCGCTGATTCTAATATGGCGCGCATAATATTCACAATCACCTAATTATTAGGTTGATTACTTAGTTTATAGGATTAGGAAATTACCGGGTGTCACATTTTCCCCCTGTTAAGAGAATTTCGTCCCGAAATTTAGGAGACGTCGCTGGCAGAAGCCATGCTCTGAAAGAGGTGTGGATATTTCTTGCGTATTTGATCTTCTCTTTCCCAAGTGAATTCAGGCCCACGCCTTGAGTTCCATTGAACCTTTACTAACTTGATTCTGCTTCTGCGTAACTTTTGTTCTTTCCAATCGGTTACTGCTATAGGTTCTTCTACGAAGTGCAGTTGTTTGTCGATGTGAATCTCTTCCAACAGCAAAATCAACGTTTCGTCAGATAAGCACTTTTTGAGGTTGGATACATGGAACGTATCATGAACTCCACTGAGTTCGGCGGGTAAACGGAGTTTATAAGCAACCGGACCGATCCTTTCCAGGATCTCAAATGGTCCAATGTAGCGCGGATTTAACTTTCCTCGCTTGCCGAAACGGGGGACTCCTTTCCATGGAGAGACTTTCAAAAGTACTCTATCCCCTACTTGAAACTCCAACGGTTTCCTTCGCACATCTGCGTAGCTCTTCTGTCTGTCGCGCGCTGTCTTAAGGCGATCCCGTATCTGAAAAATCTTGTCTGTTGTTTCTTGGATCAATTCTGGACCAGTCATTTGTTTGTCACCCACTTCAGCCCAGCACAGTGGGGATCTACACTTGCGCCCATACAAAGCTTCAAACGGCGCAGCCTTGAGGCTTGTGTGATAACTGTTGTTGTAAGAAAATTCAACCAATGGGAGGTGAGTATCCCAGCTACCTCCGAAATCGATTGCGCACGCGCGCAGCATATCTTCCAATGTCTGGATTGTTCGCTCGCTTTGCCCATCCGTTTGGGGATGATATGCCGTACTCATGTCAAGACGAATACCTAAAGCCCCTTGTAACGATCTCCAAAACCTTGAGGTGAACCGACTATCTCTATCAGAAATGATGGACACTGGGACTCCATGTTTTGAAACTACTTCTCGAATATACAATCGGGCTAACTTTTCCATCTTATCGGTTTCCTTGATCGGCAGGAAGTGCGCTGACTTAGTTAGCCGATCTACAATAACCCAGATCGTGTCATAACCCCCAGGTGTCCTTGGCAGTTTGGTGATGAAGTCCATAGAGATTTGTTCCCACTTCCACATGGGAATTTCTGGCTGTTGAAGCAACCCTGATGGTTTCTGGTATTCAGCCTTTACCTTCGAACACGTCAGGCACTTACTGACATACGTCGCGATGGCGCCTTTAAGATTGGGCCACCAATACAGCACTTTAACATCTTGGTACATCTTGTCTGCGCCAGGATGTACGGAATACCGCGTCTTGTGAGCTTCGTTTAATACTTGCTCGCGCAATCCTCCCTTTAGAGGGACCCATATGCGGTTAGCAAAATATCGAGTGTCGTTCTCTTTGAGCTCCAAATCCTTAATCATACCCCCAAGGGATTCGTTTTTAACAAACTCTGGTTTCAAGGCTTCTTGCTGAGCGTCTCGGATGCGGGTAGAGAGATCTGCGCGAATGGTCAACCTTAGAGCCTTGACTCGTAGCGTTTTTATTCGCTCCTTCCTACTTAGCGCGTCTGCTACCACATTCGCTTTTCCAGGGTGGTACTTAATTTCACAATCATAATCATTCAACAACTCCACCCATCTTCGTTGCCTCATGTTTAAATCCTTTTGATCAAATATATGTTGAAGGCTCTTGTGATCCGTAAAGATTATACACTTTGTACCATAGAGGTAATGGCGCCAAATCTTTAACGCGAAGACAACCGCTCCAAGTTCCAGATCATGCGTTGTGTAGTTCTTTTCATTGGCCTTGAGTTGGCGCGAGGCATACGCTATGACTTTGTCTCGCTGCATAAGGACACATCCGAGTCCCTGATGTGAAGCGTCGCAGTAAATGACGATGTCATCCGTCCCCTCGGGCAGAGACAAAATTGGCGCACTACATAACTTCTGTTTTAACATTTGAAATGCCGCTTCCTGATTTTCGCCCCAAACAAACTTCTTGTCTTTCTGAGTTAGCGCGGTCAGAGGTAGAGCTATCTTGGAGAAGTTCTCAATGAAGCGTCGATAGTAGCCAGCTAGTCCTAGGAATTGCCTCACCTCAGTTGGGGTTTTTGGCGCTTCCCAGTTTTTGATGGCCTTGACCTTGGAAGGATCGACGTGTATTCCTTTCTCGTTTACAACGTGACCGGGAAAGTGAACTTCTCTAAGCCAAAACTCACATTTGGAAAACTTCGCATACAACTTTTCTTTCCTCAACAATTCCAAAATCAATCTCAGGTGTTGCTCATGCTCGGCCTTGGTCCGAGAGTAAATCAGAATGTCATCTATAAACACAATCACAAACTTGTCCAAGTATGGTTTGCACACGGGGTTCATCAGATCCATGAATACAGCCGGCGCATTAGTTAGCCCGAAAGGCATCACTAAGAACTCATAATGGCCGTATCTAGTTCGGAAGGCTGTTTTCGGCACATCTTCCTCATGGACCCTAAGTTGGTGGTATCCTGACCGTAGATCTATCTTCGAATAATAACTGGATCCCTGCAACTGGTCAAATAAGTCGTCAATCCTCGGTAAGGGGTACCGATTCTTGACTGTCAGCTTGTTCAGCTCCCTGTAGTCAATACACATCCGGAAGGAACCATCCTTCTTCTTTACAAACAGTACTGGAGCTCCCCAAGGTGAGAAGCTTGGGCGTATGAAACCCTTATCCAATAGTTCCTGTAGCTGATTGGATAGCTCTTGCATCTCAGATGGAGCTAATCGATAAGGCGCTCGAGCTACTGGCGCAGCTCCTGGGACTAAATCAACACGAAATTCGACTTGTCGCGGCGGCGGTAATCCGGGCAAATCTTCAGGAAAAACTCCTGGAAATTCGCGCACTACTGGTAAGTCTTTAATTCTTCGCTCATCTCCTTCCTTCTCTACTACATGCGCCAGGAAGGCGTAGCACCCTTTCCTTAGGCACTTGCGCGCCTTTAGGCACGAAATCAGTTTCGTCGCAACTCCCCTTCTTTCCCCTTGAATTATCAAGGTTTCTCCGTTCAACAGTGGAACCCGAACCTGCTTCTCATGGCAGACAACCTCCGCGTGGTTCTCGACTAACCAATCCATACCTACCACAATATCAAAACTTCCCAAGTCTATTGGCAACAAGTTAATATTGAACCCGTGACCTCCCATGACTATTACACATTGTTCAGTTCTTTCGTTCGCGCATAACTGCCTACCATTTGCTAGTTCTATAGTATAAGGTGTGTCTAGCCTACTGGTTGCTAGGCCTAGGGAGTCTTTAAACTCAGCGGATATAAAACTTAGGTCAGCGCCAGTATCAAATAAGACAGATGCAAAATGGCCGTTAAGCAAAAACGTACCGTTTACCACATTCGGCTCTTCTTTAGCTTCGCCCGCGCCGATCACAAAAGCTCTCCCGCGAGCTTGGTTTCCCCTTTGCGGGCAATCCCGACTGAAATGCCCTGGCTTTCCGCATGCGTAGCAGTTGTCACTGGCTCCAGCTTCCTTAGCACGGCAATTCACCGTCTTGTGCCCTGGCCTGTTACACTTGGCGCACATGACGCTCGCGCATTCACCCTCGTGGTGAAACTTGCATTTGTTGCACCATGGGTAAGGCCCGCTGTATCCTTTCCTTGATGGCTCCGCGGCTTGGATCGCGTAAACCCTTGCGCTCTCCTGCTTCTTGAACGGTGGCTGCTTGGAGTCGGACCCTCGGTGGTGAGAGTTCCATTTCCTCTTGGAGTCAGAGGTTCGCTGCTCGTTTCCGCGCGTAGTCAACATACCCGCACGGACCGTATCCCTTGTAAGGGTGATGGCCCGCGCTACCGCCTCATCAAAGGTTGGAGGCGCTGCTGCGTTGAGCGGAACCCTAACAACAGGAGGTAACCCAAAGATATATCTCTCGATCTTCTTTTCCTCCGTGTTTGCCATGTCTGGCACCAAGTGGCAAAGCTCGTTGAACCGGTTGTTGTAGGCGTCGATATCTGTTCCTACCATGGTGTGGTTCCAGAATTCCTGCTGCAGACTCTGAATTTCTGCGCGAGAGCAGAACTTTCTCATCATCATTTCCTTCAGCTCCTCCCAGGTCTTGTGAAGAGCAACTTCTCGCCCCATAGTCTTCACTTGAAGCTTCCACCAAGACGAAGCTGCTTCTTGGAACATGCAGGTCGCGTAAAGGACCTTCTGGTTCTCACTACATCCGCTAATGGAGAGAACTGTCTCCATCTTGTCAATCCAGTTGTAGAGCCCAATGGCCCCTTCGGTACCCTTGAATGGCCAAGGCCTACAGGCCATAAATGTCTTATAGGAGCACCCTTTGTCCAAGGCTCCTGATTCGGGTTCTAGGGTCTCGTTCTGACGACCCTGACTAGATTCGGCCTTGCTGGCCTCATGTGTCGCGATCGCCTGCGCGATTATTTCCGCGAGTTCCTCGGGTGTCATGGTAATTCCCTTGGCTCTAGTTGGAGGCATTCTCGCTTTAAAAGAGTGAAAATATATCAAACTTAGCGCATGTACTCTGAGCACATAATGTTCTTTATCTTTATTCACTAGACACTGTGCGACCCGTGTTCCTAAGTGTGTGTATAGTTTCTTTTGAAAATATTTTCTTTGAAAAATATTTCATGCGATTCCCCAACGGTTATAGTCTAGGTTAAAACTTCTTTTCCTAGTTCGCTATAACCAGTGCTCTGATACCAATCTGTCACACCCGGCCCTGAACGGCGGAAACAGCCGGGCGCGCGCGAGTGGGGATTGATAATTAAGCACGGGCCATTGCAAACATTAAAAGTAAGATTTTCATTGCGCATGAAATGTTTAATACAAATACATTACATTGTTTAAAAATTACATAAAAACATCCAAGTATGAAAACTGTTGAAGATTTCCACGCCATATCCCCTTTGCGTGGCGGGAACAACCGCGCGCATCGAAGGGATAGAACTAAAATCTTCCAAAAAAGCTAGTTTTAGATGTTCAGCGTGAGGTGCTCTAAGTGTGACTCCATGCGCTACCTAGTTATCTCCTGAAAGACACGTAAAACATTTGAATCAGTATAAACTGAGTGAGTTCACAAGTTTTAGCAACTTGATAATTCGTATTGCATCACAGTCTTAATAAAAATCATTCTGAAACATAATTCTGATAGCATCATTGAAACACATGCTTAGTAAAACATAGTTCTGATAACGTATTCTGATAAAATCGTTCCGCGGGCTACGCGCGAACATTTCTGGGAACCGTGCTCGTCTGTGTAAGTGGCGCTGCCACTACGAGCGAAATAAGTAATACCGTCCCGCGGGTTACGCGCGGACACTTCTGAAAAACCGTGCTCGTCTGTGTAAGTGGCGCTGCCACTACGAGCGAAATAATACCGTCCCGCGGGTTACGCGCGGACGTTGTGCCGGAAAACAAGGCGCTCGTCTGCGTAAGAGGAGCGACCTCTACGAGCGGGCTCAATCCCATAGTACTGCCCCGTGACATGCTAGGCACTCGTCTGTGTAAGAGGTGCGACCCCTACGAGTGGGTGGATCAAACCAGCAGTCCCTACCCTTAGAGTTCCAATGGTAAAGTGATCACTTACTCGTATCGCACTCTCATCGAAAACCATAGATAACCGTTTGCATTGCTCGTAAGTATACCATAATGAACATTATTTAAACACATAATTGCTTGCAGTGCTTGTAAGAGTATCATGATAAAACACAATTTAGGTACGTGTCCCTCGCCCCGAAAACAGTTTAAAAATAGTGAAAACAGTGAAAATAGGGGCTGTGAGACTCACCTGTGGTTCTTGTTAAGGGATTAATCGAGATTCGGGTTTTCTTGGTGTTGGTCTCGGAATTGAAGGTCTAGTATACGATTAAATAACAAGTATATATATTAAGATCAAGAAATAGGAGAATATAAGGGTTGGAAAGTAGATCTCAGGGTTATAATCTCGGCTTACCTAGTAACAGGAACGGAATTGAAAATCAACCGGATGCTTGGACGATGATTAGTGCAATTTGCAGTTTTAAGAGAGAAGTTTGAAGTGTGTTTGGGTGATAATTTGGGTTACATATTTATAGGCAAGATTTAGGGGGACACAATCCCTTGCTTTAGGGGATTGTAATCTTTTCATATCTAGGTGTAATGATGATAAAGTATGCTAATTATTATTATTTATTTAAAAGTGGAGGAGTGGATAAAAGATTCTGAATTGATTTGGACAGGACATGCAGGTCTGTGGTTGGTGAGAGTAGTGTGGCTGACAGTTGACTTTTCATGTTACAGTAAGCTTTTTCAGGTGCTTTTGTCAGTGTACAGTTAAAAAGTAGAAATCTCTGAAACACGCAACTGTTTCCTTTTTGGGCGGGAATAATCCCTTATATCCGGAGATTAGGCTAAGTGTTCTGCGCGTATAGCTTTGTGCGCATAGCTTTCTGCGTGAAGGACATTTCTTTGCTGCGGGTAGGTACGTAACCTTCTCGCAGTCAGGGACATTGAGTTTCATTTGTAGATTCTCCAGGTGGTCTTGGTATTTCAACATAGTGATCAGTTATGTTGAAGTCAATTCCATCTTGGAGCTTCAGACAAACTAACTCTCAATGTTCCCGCCATGCGGGGAGGTTAGTTCTCCTTCCGCACGCGCATAAACGATTTAGGATGCACCCGCCTTAGCATCATGCGGGACGGTCAACCCATTAGACAACATAAAGTTAAGTTACATGAAAACATAAAGCCAAAACATTCGCGCATGGCGCATATAACATATGCCCACGCTGGTTCTTACATCGCGCGCTCGCGCAGGGCGCACATAACGTGCCCGCGCTGACTCTAACATAGCGCGCTCGCGCAGGGCGCACATAACACATGCCCGCGCTGATTCTAATATAGCGCGCTCGCGCCTGGCGCACATAACACATGCCCGCGCTGATTCTAATATAGCGCGCTCGCGCATGGCACACATAACACATGCCCGCGCTGATTCTAATATGGCGCGCATAATATTCACAATCACCTAATTATTAGGTTGATTACTTAGTTTATAGGATTAGGAAATTACCGGGTGTCACACCGACCCCCACCAGATGCACAAGTGATAAACTTCATCTCTGGAGGCTCAAATATATGCAACACTTCTTTCTCTTCAGCAAAAAGGCACGCCAAAGAGACCAAACTGGAAAATGGAGAAAGATCAGTCATATCCATCACTTTGACGACTGACAAAAGGATCTTCTTCTATGAAGAAGATAAATCAAATATCCAGGATCCACATCATAAGGGTTTGATTGTCACTTTGTTTATTGCTAACCATTATATGCGCAGGATCCTATTCGATGGTGGAAGCTCGGTCAATTTCATCCAACACGATGTACTTCAGAAGATGAATATCCCGGACTCGGAGATCATCCCAAGGATATCGGTGTTAGTTGGTTTCAGTGGTGAAACCAAGAAAACATTGGGGCACATCAAACTACCAATATACATCGATGGGTTAAATTCTTACCAGAAATTCTATGTTATTGATAACCTTTCTTGTTGCAATGTTATTTTGGGCAGGCCTTGGCTACATGGGATGAAGGCAGTAGCCTCTACTTACCATCAATGCATCAAACTACCAACTCCTTGGGGAGTAGTAAGGATATATGGTGATCATGTGGAAGCCAAGAACTATTATTCTTTATTTATGAAGCCGACAACCAAACGGACGATAGCATAGTAACCACAACAACATCTTAGGGACGTGCTGGAATCTTTGGAGCGAGACATAAAGGTAGTATCCTTGGATCCCGAGGGTCCATATGTGAAAGTGTTCCTAGGATCCAGTATCCCTAGTGAGATCGACGAGGATATAGTATCCTTCCTAAAGCGAAGAAAGTCCACGTTTGCCTTTAGACATTCAAACATGATAGGTATTTCTAAGGAGGTAATTACTCACAAGTTAGGCATTGATTTATCTGTTAAACCCGTCCATTAGAAGCGAAGGAAATTTGCTTTTGAGAGGAATGCAATCATATAAGAAGATGTTGAAAAACTTCTTAAGGCCGGTATGATCAGAGAGGTTAATTATCCTCGATGGTTGGCTAATGTGGTTGTTGTTTCTAAAAAGAATGGAAAGTGGAGGGTGTGTGTCGATTTTACTGATTTAAACAAGGCATGCCCCAAGGATCCTTTCCCGTTACCACATATAGACTCCATGGTGGATGAAACGGCAGGACATGAGATGCTTACCTTTATGGATGCTTCCTCTGGATTTCAACAAATTCAGTTGGAACCATCCGATCAAGAGGATACAACATTCATGACTCCTACTGGCATATACTGTTATATTGCTGTACCGTTCAGACTAAGAAATGCAGGGGTAACATATCAAAGATTGGTCAACATGTTGTTCAAGGATCAGTTAGGCCAAACCATGGAAGTCTACATAGATGACATGGTGGTGAAGTCAAAAAGGGCTGAGGATCACCTCAGAGATCTTGAAGAAACATTCAACATTCTGGATCAATACAATATGAAGCTGAACCCATCAAAATGCCATTTTGGTGTCAAGGCTGGGAAATTTCTAGGATACATGGTGACAAAGAGAGGAATAGAAGCGAGCCCTAAACAGATAGAAGCTATAGTAAATTTGAAGTCTCATGTGAATGATAAGGATGTCTAAAAGCTGACGGGAAGAATAGTTGCTCTCAACAGATTCATTTCCAGAACCTCGGAGAAGTGCAAAGATTTCTATGATATCCTGAGGAATAATAAAAATTTTGAATGGACTCACAAACATGAGGATGCACTAAAGGCTCTTAAGGAGTACCTATCCTCAGCGCCAGCTTTGATGAAGCCAATTGATGGTGAGCCACTGTCTCTATACTTAGCTGTTAGGGCACATAAATTTGACACTATGGATACGTTATCCTGACATATGTTCTTGGATTAGTTATCCTTAGACAGATCCTGTCAGGATCAGAGGTCCTTAGTAACTGGTATTATTAACAATTGTTTCTTGTGTGTAGGTTGTTATTTAATAAGTATAACGGCGCCAAGACTTATTCCACCGGATATCTCGCTATTGGACTTGTCAAACACGTGGTTAAAGTCGTGGATGAAGATAAGGGGAATGTGGCGCATTTATAGGACTTCATGTTGTGACACAAATAACTGAGTATCGAGGATATGTTATTCTTGAAGACGTGTCTGGATCAATTATCCTTCTGAAGAGTTCCAGAGCTATGTCAGGATCATAGATCCTCGGTATTTGGTGCTGTTAACGGTTGTTTCTCATATGAATGTTGATATTTATCAACATTAACGGCTCCTAGACTTATTCTTCCACTTATTTCGCTGCTGGACTTCTATGGCACGTGGTCAAAGTGATGGGAGTGGCTAGGGGAGGACTTTCGGATTTTTAGGAGTTATTGTTAGTTAGTTATTTTACTTTTTCTTTATAAATATTTGAGTTGTGATCAACCCTAGGACACACACGGTTCACTAGCTTTACTACTACAGATTTTAGCTCACAAATTCACTGTATTTCACACACACTCAGAGCTGAACTCACTATTCTCTCTTTCCACATTAGCAATTCTTGTAACATCGATCTATATCTCCACAACATTTGTAACCCGATTTTTATCATCAATATAATCGACGGTGATAGTTTTCACCGTCCGGGGGTTTTTTGTGCCGGAGATCACGATAATCATATACTCCTCGACCAAAGGTTACCTTGTTGATCATTGACTAAAGTAATTTGACCAAAGATTATCATAATAATCCTTGACCGAAGTTATTTTACCAAAGATTGCCTTGATATGTTTTGACCGAAGTAAGACTATCTTGATTAAGGGCTTTTTCCCTCGTGATCAAACCTTTGTGTTCATTAATATTACGATTACACACTTGTCATTATCAAGTTAGCACCTTACCTCACTTAACAGATTTGGAAACTTGATCCTTAGCAGATTTTTGTCCAAAACAATTTGGCGCCCACCGTGGGGCGATTGGTGCTGTAATCCATATTATTCTTATCATTCTCAACTTTTTCATACCCATATCACTATCAATGGCCTCTCAATCAACCTCTGCTTCATCAACCATGTCGACCACGGCTCCTCTCTCATCTAGGAATTTGCCACCGATTCCTCCGCCACCCACGGGAACGCAACGGCCTGCTGCTGCTGGGAGCAAGACGCAACTACCAGTCTTCCAGATCTCAAGGACCGCTGCTGCTGCCCCGGTGGTTAATACTAACAGTGATGTTTCATCTATGTTTTCGTAGGTTAAAGCATACATGGAGCAGTAGAACAAGACTAATCAGAGGATCCTCCGTGAGATAGAAGATCTCAAAAAGAACAAGTGGCCAGCAGAGGATCTCACCCCCCTGATGCCAAGGATGCTGGATTTCACCAGTCCAGAATCCATGGCTCAGTTCTCTCAAGGATTATCTATCCTTCAACAGGGATCCATGGGTCAGCAGAATCAAGGATCCTTATATTATCGGCAAGGATCAGTCATCCTTCCACAAGGATCCTATGGTACCCAATCTCAAGGATCCTTCATCCCGAATCAAGGATCCTTCTTCCCGAATCAAGGATCCTCAGGCGTCCAAAATCAACGATCCTCCGAAGTCCATGAAGGAGACATAATCCTCATGCAGACTATAGCCTCTGGAGGACCAACTCTTATCGCAGACTCCTCCTATCCCATCTACTCATCCGAGATGCCAACCTTCACTCAGCTAAGAGGTAACTTGTACGATCCTTTATCCTTAGATGCTAACCCTGGTTCCATGCAGGATGCAGGTATCAACCAAGCTATGGCCAAGGAGCTGTAGAAGCTCAAGGATATGATATCCAGTGTTCCCGGGGTCATAAGACCAATTCCCGAGATACCTGAGGGAAGTCACAGAGTATCCAGATTCGTTCCGCCTATCTGTGATGCTGAAATCCCGAAGCGGTTCCAGACTCCGAATATGAAGACTTACGACAGGACCACTGATCTTGAAGAACATGTAGCACAGTATAGGGAAAGGATGTAGATTAATCCTATTCTGGAGAGACTCAAAGAAGCTTGCCTATGCAAGGGCTTTGGATCCACACTAACGGGAGCTGCTCTAAAATGGCTACTAAGTCTTCCTCCCTTTTCAATTACTTCTTTCTCTCACTTAGTTAACTTGTTTAACACTCAATTTTCCTGTAATAGGAAATTTGAAAGGTTAACCAGTGATTTATATCGTGTTGTCCAACCTAGTGATGAATCCCTTAGGGACTTAGTCACCAGATTTGACATGACTACTGTTGTTGAAGCATTCAAGATGGGAATTCAGAAGAGCTCCCCCTTTTATGATGATTTAGTGATGACTCCATGCAGGACATTAGACGAAGTCAGAAACAGGGCGTTAAGATACATCCGATTGGAAGAAGACAAAAGGATCCAGGATCGTATTGGAGGACAAACGAAACAGGAAACTCCCGAGAAGAATAAAGGATCCTGGAATAGAAACAACAATTCAAAGCCGTTCGCCAAGCCCAAAAATCACAACGTGCGGGCAGTTGAAGAAGGAGATGACGATGAAGACTATCCTTGCATCTCCGATTATTATTTCTCTATGGATACTCATGGCTTGATCTGTGCCATGAAGGATCTGGGAGAAAAAGCAAGGTGGCCCAGATAACATGAGAAGGTTGTCGGCTTCAAGGACAAGTCTAAGTGGTGCGCTTTCCAAGAAGATTTTGGCCACGCAATAGACGAATGCATCGGCTTAAGGAGAAAAATTGGTTACCTCCTGAGCAAGGGTCACTTTAAAGAACTCTTGGGAAGGAAGAAATCCAAGATCCTGAAGACCTTCCACAGAAAGCAACACCGCCACCACCAGATGCTCATGTGATCAACTTTGTCTCCAGAGACTATGAATTATTTCAATATTCTTGTGCCATAAGAGAAGATCCCGTAGTAGAATTCGAACTGGACAACGAGAGAAGACCGCTCATCCCCACTACTCGAGTGACTGATCAGAGAATCTTTTTCAATTCAAGGATCCAGGATCCTCACCAGGACAAGCTGGATGTGCGAATGGTCAATTTCATTTCAGGAGGTTCAGACATATGTGGAACTTCTTTCTCTGCAGCAAAAAGACTCACTAAAGAGATAAAGACGGATAACGGAGATCAACCAATAGTGTCAACCACCCTAACAACGGACAAGAGAATCTTCTTCGATGAGGAAGACAAAATGAACATTCAGGATCCTCATCATGACGGTTTGATTATTACTTTATTTATCTCTAACCATTATGTACGCAGGATCCTAGTAGACGGCGGCAGCTCGGTCAACATTATCCAACATGATGTCCTTAAGAAAATGAACATCCCGGATTCAGAAATCATCCCTAGAACATCGGTGCTAGTTGGTTTCAGTGGCGAAACCAAGAAGACACTGGGGGACATCAACCTCCCAATTTATATCTAAGGGTTAAATTCATACCAAAAATTTTGTGTTATAGATAACCTTTCCTGTTGCAATGTTATTTTAGGTAGGCCGTGTCTCCATGGAATAAAGGCTGTAGCCTCAACTTACCACCAGTGCATCAAGTTACCTACTCCTTGGGGAGTTGTAATGATAGTAGGTGACCAAGCGGAGGCCAAGAATTATTATTCATCTTCAATGAAGCCAACAGCCAAGCCGACCATAGCATAGCAACTACAGCAACATCCTAGGGACGTGATGGAAGCTCGGGAGAAAGACCTTAAAGAAGTATCATTGGACTCCGAGGATCCTGAAATAAAGGTGTTCCTAGGATCTAGTATCTCAAGTAAGATTGAGGAGGATATAATATCCTTCTTAGGGCAAAGAAGATTTACCTTTGCCTTCAAGCACTCGGACATGACAGGTATTTCAAAAGAGGTAATCACTCATAAACTCGGCCTTGATTTATCTGTTAAACCCGTCCATCAGAAACGAAGGAAATTCGCTCCTGAGAGGAACAAGATCATACAAGAAGAAGTTGAAAAACTTCTTAAGGCCGGTATGATCAGAGAGGTTCAGTATCCTTGATGGCTAGCTAATATGGTCGTTGTTTCAAAAAAGAATGGAAAGTGGAGGGTGTGTGTAGATTTTACTGATTTAAACAAGGCATGCCCCAAGGATCCTTTCCCATTACCACATATAGATTCCATGGTGGATGTAACGGCAGGACATGAAATGCTTACTTTTATGGATGCTTCCTCTGGATTTCAACAAATTCAGATGGAACCATCTGATCAAGAGGATACAGCATTCATGAATCCTACCGGCATATACTGTTATACTACTATGCCGTTTGGACTAAGAAATGCAGGGGAAACATACCAAAGATTAGTCAACATGATGTTCAAGGATCAGTTGGGTAAGACTATAGAGGTTTACATAGATGATATGGTGGTAAAATCGAAGAAAGCTGAGGATCACCTTAGAGACCTCGAGGAAGCATTCAACATCCTCGACCAATATAACATGAAACTGAATCCGTCAAAATGTCACTTTGGTGTTAAGGCTGGAAAGTTTCTGGGATATATGGTGACTAAGAGAGGAATTGAAGCAATCCCCGAGCAGATTGAAGCCATCCTCAATTTGAAATCTCCTGCAAATACAAAGGATGTCACAAGGCTCACAGTAAGAATAGCCGCTCTCAACCGATTCATCTCAAGATCCTCCGAGAAATGCAAAGACTTCTACGATATTCTTAGAAAGAATAAGAAGTTTGAACGGACTGAAAAACATGAGGCAGCAATCAAGTCGTTGAAGGATTACTTATCCTCAGCACCATCCTTAATGAAGCCTGTGGATGGAGAATCCTTGTATTTATACCTAGCAGTTTCATGTAATGCAGTAAGTCCTGTTCTCGTCAAGGATCATGATGATGAACAACACCCCGTATATTATGTAAGTAGGAGTCTATTAGATGTAGAAGCCATGTACTCTCATCTTGAAAAATTAATTCTTGCTTTAATTATGGCTTCTACTACATTGAGACATTATTTTGAAACTCATCCTATTATTTTGAGAACTAATTATCCTGTGATGAATGTTCTTAGAAAACCAGAGTTATCAGGTAGAATGGCCAAGTGGGCAATTAAGTTAAGTGCATATGATATCCAGTATGAGCCAAGAACAACAATCAAGTCTCAAGCACTGGCGGACTTTGTGGCTGATTTCACTAGTGATCTACAAAAAAAAGCTGACTTGGAGGTCCAACAACTGGAAGAGATCAAGGATCCTTGGATCCTCTTCACAGATGGAGCATCCAACGTAAGAGGAACGTGATTGGGCATACTACTGAAATCGCCACAAGGGGATATAATACCCCAGTCCATTGCATGTGCATTCCAAGCTACCAACAATGAAGCAGAATACGAAGCACTCATAGCAGGTTTACTTTTAGCAAAAAATATGAGGATCAGGTATCTTCAAGTTTATATGGATTCTTTACTCGTTACTAACCACTTTAACGGTTCTTATACCGTAAAAGGTGAAAATACGATCAAATATTTAGAAATTGTGAAGGAATTAGCAAAATCCTTCGAAGTGTTTAGCATAGTACAGGTACCAAGAGAAGAAAATGCCGGGGCAGACGCTTTGGCAAATTTAGCCTCATCCCTAAAAATACCAGAAAATACCAAGATCCCAATTATTCACATACTCTCGCTAGCAATAGGAGAGCAAGAAGTTGGGGAAATAACAAATGATAAGCAGATTGTGCTTTGGGATCCATTATCCTTGGACAAACAAGGATCATGGATCCTCCCGATCAAAAAGTACATACACACAGGAGAAATTCCAACAACAGAGAATCCCAGATCCTTCAAACTCAAGGTATCACAGTACATTTTGTTAGATGATATGCTATATAGAAAATCTTTTGTAGGTCCATACTTGAGGTGCATCGAGGATCCTGAGATCAAAGAAGTACTCAAGGATTTTCATGAAGGAGACTGCGGAAACCACACAGGTGGAAGAGCACTATTTTCTAGGATACTTAGAACTGGATACTTCTAGCCAACAATGAAGAAGGATGCAGTGGAGTATTCAAGGAAATTTGAAGCTTGTCAAAGACATGCAAACATCCATCACCAGCCAGCGGAGCCTTTATATCCTATATCCTCCTCATGGCCTTTCATGAAATGGGGTATGGATATTATAGGCAAGCACCAAAAGCACCCGGTAGAAAAGTCTTTATGCTTGCTATGACTGACTACTTCTCCAAATGGATTGAGGCAGAAGCATTTGTACAAGTCTGATAAAGGGAAGTAATATCTTTTATTAAACGAAATATTATAACTAGATTTGGTATTCCTGCTGAAATTGTTTGTGACAATGGTTCCCAGTTTATCGTGAATAGAACCACTAAATTTAGTGATAGTTGGGGCATCAAAATGATTACTTCCACTCCGGTTCATCCTCAAGCCAATGGTCAAGCAGAGTCTAGCAACAAAATCATCATCAACAATCTGACGAAGAAGCTAGAATCCAAGAAGGGAAAATGGGCTGAAGAACTTCCTTATGTTCTTTGGGCAGACAGACAACTCCAAAGAATGCAACAGGTCAAACACCCTTTTCATTGGTGTTTGGATCCGAAGCAGTAATTCCCACAGAAATGGTGGTTCCTACTGCGAGAACGAGCATCCGTGATCCTCAAGCCAATAAGGAAATCCTTCTTGGAGACTTGGATACTATAGAAGAACTTAGAGACCTAGCAAAGATCAGAATGGCAGCTTATCAACAAAAGGTAGCTGTGGCTTACAATAAAAATATCAGAATCAGAAGATTTCAAGAAGGAGATTTGGTGTTAAGGAAAGCCTTCCAAAACACAACAAATCCAGCTGATGGGAAGCTAGCGCCCAAATGGGAAGGACCTTATCAGATTGAGTCAGAAGCAGGAACGGGGGAATATCATTTGCTCACAATGGAAGGCAATAGACTACCAAGCGCATGGAATGCTATCCACCTAAAGAAGTACTTTTTCTAATCAGGATCCAGTATCCTGAAAGGATATATTATCCTTAAAGGATCAAGGATCCTAAAATTGGTAATATCTAGCTGATTACTTATCCATTTTATATTCTTGTTATTCTAAGGATAATATATTCTTAACATCTATCTTTTCCAAGTTTTTAAGTAACAATGCAGATTTCAATAAGAGGTTCAAAGTCTAAGGGGTTGGCCACCTCTCCTTTACATATAAGGTACTTTACTATTTCCCTTGGCCTTGCCCACGATTGGATATGACCCCTGATGGTCATATCCTCTAAGGTTTAAAGGTTTTCACCTTTCTCACGATCGCCAGTTTCGCACGCTATCCGACATATAGTTCGGGGAAGCGGGACCAGTACACGCTTAGTGGCTGACAATTTCGTTGTCTCCGGCTATATGGAGGATCCTACGAATAATGGTAGACGTACCATTTCCTAAGGTTTAAGGGGTTTTCACCTCTTCTCAAGGGCCATGTCGCCAGTTAACATCTGTATCTTTGGGCCAGTCCCCAGTTTGGGCTTGTCCCCAGATTACACGGGCTTATCCCCAGTTGCACGGGATTGTCCCAAGTATATTATTTGGGCTTGTCCCCAGCTTGTTGGGTTTAATCCCAGTTAACATTATAAGTTGTTTGCAACAGAGTTTCTAAGTTCATTATGAAGATCAAGACTTATGGATTCAAAATCATTAAATTGCTTCTACCAGGATCACAGAATGATCATTACTTATGGTAACCTAGGTCTAATCAGACCCATTGGTATGGTTTCTATTTTTCATTTTTTACATTTATTCTTCTAGGACCCTTATAAATTTTCTTTTTGTTTAAGGATTTGAAATCTTCAAATTACTTTTACAAGGATATTCTATCCTAAAATTTTTATTTAATATTATTTCTTAAAACTTTCAATAGAGCTAAAGCTATATCAGACAAACTTTCACAAAAATAAATAACAAGCAAATAGCCAAAAGTTTTATATTATTAAACATAAGTCACTTGGACTTATCCAAACCCTTAACCCGAATTTCACCATATGAAAGATGAACCGACCACCCGGGCTAAACAGATGTTACTAGCTGTTCATGATTTGCAGGGAGAATAAGAAGTTTTGGATATCTAGCTTGAAGAGAAGTTCTCAAGGAAACTCTACAGATATATGATAATTATATCTAGCTTGTCAAATCTCATATGTTTTTGTAGGAAGTCTGAATTCAAAGGCAAAATGACAGCTGCGATATTATCACAACCGCCATTTTGGGGGGCAATTGTTAGGGCACGGAAATTTGACACTGTGGATACGTTATCCTGACATATGTTCTTGGATCAGTTATCCTTAGACAGATCCTGTCAAGATCAGAGGTCCTCAGTAATTGGTATTATTAACAACTGTTTCTTGTGTGTAGGTTGTTATTTAATAAGTATAACGGCGCCAAGACTTATTCCACCAGATATCTCGCTATTGGACTTGTCAAACACGTGGTTAAAGTCGTGGATGAAGATAGAGGGAATGTAGCGCATTTATAGGACTTCTTGTTGTGTCACAAATAACTGAGTACCGAGGATTTGTTATTCTTGAAGACGTGTCTGGATCAATTATCCTTCTGAAGAGTTCCAGAGCAATGTCAGGATCATGGATCCTCTGTATTTGGTGCTGTTAACGGTTGTTTCTCATATGAATGTTGATATTTATCAACATTATCGGCTCCTAGACTTATTCTTTCACTTATTTCGCTGCTGGACTTCTATGGCACGTGGTCAAAGTGATGGGAGTGGCTAGTGGAGGACTTGCAGATTTTTAGGAGTTATTGTTAGTTAGTTATTTTACTTTTTCTTTATAAATATTTGAGTTGTGATCAACCCTAGGACACACATGGTTCACTAGCTTTACTACTGCAGATTTTAGCTCACAAATTCACTGTATTTCAGACACACTTGAGAGCTGAACTCACTATTCTCTCTGTCCACATTAGCAATTCTTGTAACATCGATCTATATCTCCACAACATTTGTAACACGATTTTTATCATCAATATAATCGACGGTGATAGTTTTCACCGTCCGGGGGGTTTTTTGTGCCGGAGATCACGATAATCATATACTCCTTGACCAAAGGTTACCTTGTTGATCATTGACTAAAGTAATTCGACCAAAGATTATCTTATTAATCCTTGACCGAAGTTATTTTACCAAAGATTGCCTTGATAAGTTTTGACCGAAGTAAGACTATCTTGAATAAGGGCTTTTTCCCTCGTGATGAAATCTTTGTGTTCATCAATATTACGATTACACACTTGTCATTATCAAGTTAGCACCTTACCTCACTTAACAGATTTGGATACTTGATCCTTAGCAGATTTTTGTCCAAACCATTAGCCGTGTCAGGTAATGTAGTCAGTGCTGTTCTGGCTAAGGATCACGAAGGATAACAACACCCGGTATACTATGTAAGTAAAAGCGTCTTAGATGCAGAGGCCAGGTATTCTCAATTTTCAAAATTAATTCTTGCTTTTATTATGGCCTCAACCAAGTTGAGACACTATTTTGAAACAAATACTATTATTTTGAGAACTAATTATCCTGTTAAGAATGTGGTTAGAAAACAAGAATTGTCAGGAAGGATGGCCAAGTGGGCTGTGAAGCTGAGTGCATATGATATTCAGTATGAAACCAGAACAACCATTAAGTCACAAGCGTTTGCAGACTTTGTGGCTGATTTTAGTAGTGACATGCAGAAGGAAGCTGACCTAGAGGTTCAACAACCGGAAGAAACCAAGGATCCTTGGATCCTCTTCACAGATGGAGCATCCAACGTAAGAGGAATATGATTAGGTATCTTACTGAAATCGCCACAGGGGAACATAATACCCCAGTCCATTGCATGTGCTTTTCAAGCCACCAACAATGAGGCAGAATTCGAAGCACTTATCGTAGGTTTACATTTATTAGGCAAATAGATAAGAATCAGGTATCTTCAAGTTTATATCCATTATTTACTTATAACTAACCACTTTAACGGCTCTTATACCGTGAAAGGTGAGAATATGATCAAGTATTTAGAATTTGTGAAGGAATTAGGCAAATCCTTCGAGTCATTTAGTATCACGCAGGTACCAAGAATAGAAAAATGCTGGTGCAGTCCCTTAGCAAACTTAGCATCATCGTTAAAGATCCCGAATGATGTAAAGATACCGATAAGAAGAAGG